>NC_045440.1:37983295-38126552 GCF_002776525.5 Piliocolobus tephrosceles | reverse complement strand
TTTTTTCCAATTCGGTGAAGAAACTCATTGGTAGCTTGAAAGTGGATGTTAAATGCAATTTATGGGAGGTTATTGTTGAGTTGAGTTCTTACACTAGTCTCCAACAGAACAAACTAAAATGGAGCCATTCATCCTAAGGTGCCATGTAACCAAACTGAAACTAAGTTGTTTATCTGACTTTCCAAGAAATCAGGAGAGGAATTAAAGCCTCATCCTTACACAGGTCAATGTCAGCTTATGTGATAAGAAAGTGCCCTCTGCTCTAACATTTGCAGGGAAATATAACCTGAAGTCACCTAATGTTAACCAATCTACTTTTTAATGTCATACTATTTCCTTGTTTCTGCTGAAAGTACCTTATAAAAATTGCTTTCTATATTTTTATGAAGTTCAAATTTTCCTTATGGATCATGATTTGTTCTCATGTAAAATAACTCTTGGTATAGTTCTGGGTCTCCAAAAGTTTTGTTTTCTTCAAAAAGCTCCATAACTTTATCTTTACATTTATGTTCATGAAATAACTTTTTAATTTTCTGTTTGGAAATAGTTTCATATTCATGGGACATTTCAAAGAAATGAACAGGAAGGTCCTGTGTACCCTTTACCGAACCTCCTTTATGCTAACATTTTGCCTAACTATAATATAATATGAAAATCAGAAAATTAATATTGATGCAATTCACAGAGATTTGTCATATTTCACCAGGTATACACGATCTTATGCTGGCATGTGTGTAGTTGTATGCAAATGATCACATGTGTAATAGCATATAACTATAATCACATTAAGATACAGAACTATATTATAAACACAAGACTTTTTGATGCCTTCCCCCTTTATAGACATACACATCAAACTCTCCCACAATTCCTAGTCCCTGACAATCTTTAATCTTTTTCCCATACTGATTTTTTTTCTATTTCAACAACTTTATATAAGTCCAATCACACAGTATGTCAGCTTTTGGAAATGGCTTTATTTTAGTTAGTATATGTCATAGTATGTATTTACTCTGCTTTTGGTAACCATTCACCTATCGAAGAGCATTGAAGTCGTTTCTAGTTTTTCATTGTTATTAATTAAAGTATTACGAACATTTGAATTCAAGTTTCTGAGAGAACATAATTTTCATTTCTTGGAGATAAATGTCCAAGAGTAAAATTTTGGTCTGTACCTTTTTTACGATAACTTAATTACAGCAGAGGATAGGAAAGTGTGAGTCTAAGGATGCTGTCAAAATCAGTGGAGACTGCGATGGTAAACAATTAAGAAAAGATGGTATATATATATATATATATATAGCTTGTTTCACACACACATATATATATATATATGTGTGTGTGTGAAACAAGGTAAATTATACAGCAGCTAGATGTTTAACAAAGACAACCAAAGAAAGAGATCACTAAGGATGGTTCTTTGGGGATTAGAGGGAAGAAATAAGCTTCAAGGGCTAGGTTCAAAGACTATTTTTGCAAAATCACTTGGATTTAATTGATCAGACTATGGAGCAATTTATGCTCCAAGGCATGTTGAAAACAATTTAGCAATCAGCCTGCAATTGGTATAAGCTAATAGGTGGGTGTTACGACCACTGTAAGAAGAAGTCATCCTAATTAGAATGTGAGGGGTGAGGGGTGTGTGCGATAGAAGCAGAAATAAAGTGATTGCATTAAACTAAAAAGCTTTTGCATAACAAAAGAAACAATCAATGAAATAAAAAGATAGCCTATAGAATGAGACAAAGTATTTGCAAACTATACATCTGATAAAGGGTTTCATAATATCAAAAATATGTGTGGGAGGCCAGGCACCATGGCTCATGCCAGTAATCCCAGCACTTTGAGAGGCTGCGGTGGGAGGACTACTTGAGCTCAAGAGTTTAGACAAGCCTAGGCAACATACGGAGACATAGTCTCTACAAACTTTATATATACATATATATACACACGCATATATATATTTGTGTGTGTGTGTGTGTGTAGATCTCATACAACTGAATAGCAAGAAAGCAAACAACCTGATTTAAAAATTGTCAAAGCAGCTTAATAGACATTTCTTCAAGAATACGTAGAATTGAATAACAGGTATCAGAAGGTACTTAATATCACCAATAATCAGGAAAACATAAATGAAGACCACTATGTGATATTACTTTCTACTTAGAATGGCTTACTTCACATCTTAGGTTAACATGGTTGTTATTGAAAAAAGGGAAAAGAGAGCAAGGTTGGTAAAGATATGAAGAAAAAGGAACTCTTGTACACTGTTGGTGGAAATGTAAATTGGTATAGCCATTATGCAAACAGTATGAAGGTTCTTCATAAATGAAAAATAGAACTACTATATGATGCCACAACCTCACTTCTGGGTATGAATTCAAAGGACTTGAAATCAAGACCTTGAAGAGGTATTTGCATGACCATGTTCATTGTAGCATTGTTCACAATAGCTATGATATGGAAACAACCTAAATGTCCATCGTGGGTAAATAGATAAAGAAAATGTGCCAAATGTATGTAATGGAATATTACTCATCCTTAAAAATGAAGAAAATTCTCTTATTTGTTATCACATGAATAGATGTAGAGGACATTATGCCAAGGGAAATATGCCAGACAAAATTTGTGTGAAATATGTCAGACAAAAGTTGCATGATCTTAACTATATGTGGGCTCAAAAATAATCAAATTCATAGAAGTAGAGAGTAGAACAGTGGTTGCCAAGGGATATGGGAGCAGAGAATGGGAAGGTGATCGTTAAAGGGTACAAAGATTCAGTTATGCAAGATAAATTCTGGAGCTCTACTATACACCACAGTACCTATAGCTAACAATACTGTATTGTATACTTGATATTTGCTAACAGGGTAGATCTATGTCAAATGTTCTTACCTTGTTAAAACAACAATAGTAATAAAGAGTTTGGGAGGGAATTTTGGGAGCTGATATATTTATGGCCTTGATGGTGATGATGGTTTAAAGGGGAATACTTATTTCCAAACTCATCAAGATGTATATATTAAGTATGTGTACATATTTGTATGTCAATTATACTTCCATGAAGCGGTATAAAGCTGATAGAATAACTAGACAAAAATAATCAGCAAGGATATAGAAGACTTGAACGACACCATCAACCACCTTGACCTACCTGTATTCTATAGAACTCCCCACCCACGCAGTGGGTATTCACAATAGTAAATACACCTTCTCTTCAAGTGTATTTGGAACAGTCTTCAGGACAGACTATATACTAGGCCATTTAAAAAGTCTCAAAAAATGTAAAATGATTTTAAATTTACAATGATTGAAATCATATGAAGTATATTTTGTGCTCAACTAAGTTGAAAATTAACAAGACAAAATATGGGAAATCTATAAATATTTGGGAATTAAACAATATTATGAGTTTATTACTCATAATGTATGAGTCCAAGGGAAGAATTCACAAGAAAAACAGAATATTTTGAACTGAATGGAAGTGGAAACATATGCTATCAAAATGTATAGAATGCAGCTAAGCCTAAGGGAAAATTTATAGATTTAAATGCCTATATCAGAAGAACAAAGATCTCAAAACAATGATGTAAGCATTGGCCTTACAATTACTAGAAAAAGAACTAGCCAATCCCCAAGCAAGGAAAAAAAAAGTAGATAAGAAATATTAGCCTGTAATTAATGAAATACAAAACTGAATAACACTAGCAAAAAATAATTATAACAAAAAGTTGGATCTTTTAAGGATCTTTAAAAATATCAGCAACATTAACAAATCTTTAACAGGTCTGAACAAGAAAAAAAAAAAGAAAATGCAAATAAACAAAATTAGGAATAAAGTGCAATAATTCAATACTGACCCTACAGACATCAAAATGATTACAAGAAAATACGATGAATAACTTTGTGCAACAAATTACACAATTTTGAAGAAAGGGACATATTTTTTAAGTCACAAGCTTCCAAACATGACTTAATAAAGAACAGAAAATCTGAATAGATTACAAGAATAGATATATTAAAATGGTAAGTAAAACCAACACCAATGTGTAATTAGATCTAACTAGAAGGGCACTTAAAATAATGTACCAACTATATTCTTTTCTGACCTGGTAAGTCTTTGGTACAGCATACTATACTCATGAAGAAAAGTTCTAGAACATTCAGAATTTAGGCTTGCCCCAATATAATAACAAACTATTGAAAAACAAAATTATAAAGATACCACTTACATTAGATTTAAAATAGTATATTTAAGAATTAATATTAAAAAATATTATATAACATGCATGACACTGGTTAATGACTAGGATAATGTAGTCTAATACATTAATTCTATATCATATTTACCGCTTACACTCTGCATTCTCTCTGTTGCATGATTTCCTTATTTCATTTCTCTTAAAGATCACAATGGTGAAAATTATGAAAAACGGCAGAACAATGTAGAAACTCAGAATAAACCAGTTGTTCCAGTGTGTACTGTAGCCTTTTTCAGTATAAAATTCACCTAGAACTGAATCATATCATAAATTAGCAGGGACTCAGTGGATATTTAAATGCATTTATATTTTTTCACCTTAATCATATATGTGTATATATAATGAGGTTTTAATGCATTGCAAACTACTAGGAAAAAATAGAACATAAATGCAAACTACAGTGCTATATTTTTCATGGATTTCTATTTGTTTACACATATTTATTTAATATTAATCTGCTGTATACATGTTTAGAGTGCTGTTTGCTGTATTCAGCTTATTTGTAACATCAATACTTTAAAAGTTAATACAGTAATAGGGATTAAGTTACAATTTTAAAAAATGTATACTTTGAGAAACCACCATCTCACTGGCTTGCTCAATCAGTTTTTTTCCTTAGAGAAAACCATTTATAAATGACTCATTTCTCTCCATCTAGTGTCTATGTTCTATGTATGTAAAGAAAATTCATATTTATACCTATGCTTGTATCTGCATCTATATCTATATATCTATACATTACATGTGCCTCTGTGTGCATGTGTGTATGTGTGTATCTTTCCACTCATTGACATTCTATAAGCATATTACTCCCTTTGGTTATTTTTCTATACTTAAAAAGTTGAGATATCACACAATTCTGAGAAGTATACAATATGTAAATACATTAGCAAAATGAGTAACGAGTTAACTAAAGAACATACACATTCCCACACTCCAGGTCTCAAAAAAGATCCTGTTATAATTCCAAAGCACTGCAGGACATTTCCTAATCCTTTCTCCTCTCCAAAAGTTACAAAGGTCATGGTTTGTTTAATTATTTAGTGAAATTTATTAATGTATATAACATAGTAACAGAAATCTGTGCCATAAAGTTGTACCGTTCAAAATACATTTACGTTGAACCAGACCATGTAACCAGGAACAAATTTTGGAAACATAACTCCCCAACTTAGTTTACCAGACACTATCTTTCCCAAAGAAAATCACTAATTTTGCCTCTAACAGCATGAATCTTATTTTCCTTTCATTTTGGCTTGCTATTAATGTAGACACATTAGCTATACTTGTATCTTTTGATATTGTATACACTTTGAAAAATAGATGTAGGAGGTACAAGTGCAGTTTCGCTGCATGGATATGTTGTGTAGTGGTGAAGTCTACGCTCTTAGTGTACCCATCATCGGAATAGTGTACATTGTATTCAATAGGTAATTTTTCACCCTTCATATCTCTTTCACCTTCCAACGTTTTGGAGTCCCCAGTGTCTATTATTCCACTGTGAATGTCCAATGGTACCCATTGTTTAGCTCCCACTTATAAGTGAGCACATGAAGCATTTGGATTTCTGATTCTGAGTTATTTCACTTAGGTTAATGCTTTTCCCATGTTGCTGGGTTTTGTTTTTTTATGGCTCAGTAGTATTCTATGATGTATGTATAAAGAGATATAAATATGTATTCATCAATGGAGGACTGGATAAAAAACACATGGTATATATATATATACACACACATATGGTATAACCAACAAAGTAGGCAGACAATCTTACAGAATGGGAGAAAATATTATATATATATATATATATATATCACCATGTGTTCTTTATCCAGTCCTCCATTGATATATATATGATATCAATATATATCACATGATAAATATGTGTGCGTGTGTGTGTGTGTGTATATATATGTTCTTTATCCAGTCCTCCATTGATGGGCACTTAGGTTGATTCCATAACTTTGTCATTGTGACTAGTTCTGCAATGAACATATGATGTATACTGATTTCTCTTCTTTTGGGTAGCTAGTCAGTAGTAGGACTCCTGGATTGAGTGATAGTTCTATTTTTAGTTCTTTAAGAAATCTTCATAGTGTTTTCCATAGTGATAGTACTAATGTACATTTCCACCAACAGTATACAAGTGTTCCCATTTCTCCACATCCTCACCAACATCTGTTGTTTTATGACTTTTGAATACTAACCATTCTGATAACATGATAACTCATTGTAGTTTTAATTTGCATTTCTCTGATGATTAGTAATGCTGATCATTTCTTCATACGTTTTTTGGCCTCTTGTATGTCTTCTTTTGTAAAGTGTCTGTTCATGTCTTTTGCCAATTTTTTGATGGGGTTGTTCATATTTTTCTTTTTGAGTTTTTTTACTTCCTTGTAGATTCTGGATAACAGTACTTTGTTAATATATAGTTTGCAAATATTTTCCCTCATTCTGTAGGTTGTCCGCTTACTTTGTTGATAATTAGTTTTTCTTTGCAGACGCTTTTTAGTTTAATTAAAAAGTCCCATTTGTCCATTTTTACTTTTGTTGCATTTGCTTTTGAGATGTTTGAGTCATAAATTCTTTGCCTATGCCAATGTCCAGAAAAGGATTTCGGAGGTTTTCTGTAAGAATTTTTATACTTTCAAGTCTTACATTTAAGTTGTTAATCCGTCTTGGGTTAATTTTTGTATAAGTTGAAATACATAGTTTTATTCTTCTGCATGTGGCTATTCAACTTTCTCAGCACCATTTATTGAATAGGGTGAGCGTGGATCATTTTTTGACAGATTTTAAATCTTATATAAATGGAATTATACTGCATACGCATTGTTTTCTGACTTTGTGAATTATTACTGACTTTTGAAATTCACAGATGTTGTTGCTTATAGTTGTAAAATGCTTAATTGATGCATACTATACCTTTGCATAGAAATAGCAGGTGTTAATCCCAGCACTTTGGGAGGCTGAGGCAAATGGATCACGAGGTCAGGAGATCGAGGCCATGGTGAAACCTCGTCTCTACTAAAAAAAATACAAAAATTAGCCGGGTGTGGTGGTGAGCGCCTGTAGTCCCAGCTACTGTGAGAGGCTGAGGTAGGAGAATGGTGTAAACCAAGGAGGCGGAGCTTGCAGTGAGCCGAGATCGCGCCACTGCACTCCAGCCTGGGCGATAGAAGGAGACACTGTCTTAAATAAGTAAGTAAATAAATAAATAAATAAATAAATAAATAAATAAATAAATAAAACAGCAGGTATTAATTTCTGATATTCTGACAGACATTTGGGTAGTTTGAAATTTGAGGTATTATGAAGAGTGCTGCTGTGAGTATTTTACAGCATGTCTTTTGGTCAACATTGTGTTTGAAAATCTCTCAGACATACGCATACATGGGAAGTGTCAATGCTTGCATATTATCGTATTGAACATTAGTAAATATTTCCAATGATTTCCCTAAGTGGTTGTGACCATTACATTCCTATTAGTAGTAAATGAGTGTCTTCATTTTTACTTATCTTTGGTATTTTTCTTCTTTCCCTAGTTATTCTTCATGTAAAATGAAATGCAGACACCACTGTACAGTTGGATGAAATGTCACAAATATAATCTCACAAATATAAACAAATATTAACCCTCACAAATATAAGGCAAACATTTTAAATATAAGGCAAACATTCTATTTTTTTTTGTTTTGATGTGTTAGTTTTTTCACTTAATGTAAAGTGTTTATAAAATTTTATTTGATAATAGAATGGGTTTAACTAGTGCCTAAGAGTTGGCAACAAAATAGTGTAAATTCTTTTATAAATTATTTTAATTTTGTTGTTTTAACAGTTTTACTGAGAGATGATTGACATAAAATAAATGCCCACACTTTAGGTGTATAATTTGATAGGTTTTGTTACATGTATACCGCCATGAAACCATAAAGATGCAAACAATGCATATATCCATAATCCACACACATTTCCCATGCCCACTAATCCTGCCATGTTGCCATTCCCCACACAGGCAGCCGCTAATCTGATCTGTATTCTTTCATTATAAATTAGCTTTCATTTTTTATACTTATATGTAAATAGAACAAGACAATATGTATTCTTTATAGTCTAACATGTTTCATTTAGCGTAAATGTTGAGGTTCATCCATATTGGTGTACATAACAAGTTTGTTTCTTTTTATTGTTTGATAGTATTACACTGTATTGAGAGACTACACATTGTTTAGTCATCTGTTGATTTATATTTACATTGTTTCCAGGTGTTATCTATTTCAAAAATTGTTAGTGTATACATTTTGATTTATATTTATTGTTTCCAGATTTTATCTATTACAAAAATTGTTACTATATACATTTATACTCAGGGCTTTCTATGGGCGTCAGCATTCTATTCTATTGGGTAAATAGTGTAATAGCTGTATTATATGGTGATTTATATTTACCTCCTTAAGAATCTCTGAAACTATAAATTTTGTTTTAAATATCAGTGTTTTAAATTTTGTTTTAAATATCAGTATATGGTTCCTACCCCCACATCTTGGCCAAAGTTAATGTGGTCAGCCCTTTTAAATGTAAGCAATTTTTAAAGGAATGAGTAGCATCTATTTGTGATCTTAATTTGCGTTTCTCCGATGACCTAGGATGTTGGGCATCTTTACATGTATTTATTTTGTCCCCCTTTTCTATAGAGTTGGTTTTTTAAATTAAATTTCAAGGATTCACTATATATTCTGAATACAAATACATTATCAGGTGTATATTTTACAAATATTTGTTAAGAAGCAGTGGCTTGCCATTTTATTCCCTTAACAGTGGCTTTTGAACAGCAAAAGTCCTAAATTTTTTATGCTGTCCAATTTATCACATTTTGGGGTCATATGTTTGGTGTCATACCTACAAAATCTGTGCTCAAAGTCACTGAGGATTTCTCTCTCTCTCTCTTTTTTTTAAATTATACTTTAAGTTCTAGGGTACCTGTGCACAACGTGCAGGTCTGTCACATATGCACACCCGTGCCATGTTGGTGTGTTGCACCCATCAACTCGTCATTACCCATCAACTCGTCATTTACATCAGGTATAACTCCCAATGCCATCCCACCCCCTCCCCCCTCCCCATAATAGGCCTCGGTGTGTGATGTTCCCCTTCCAGAGTCCAAGTGCTCTCATTGTTCAATTCCCACCTATGAGTGAGAACATTCAGTGTTTGGTTTTCTGTTCTTGCGATAGTTTGATGAGAATGATGGTTTCCAGCTGCATCCATGTCCCTACAAAGGACACGAACTCATCCCTTTTTATGGCTGCATAGTATTCCATGGTGTATATGTGCCACATTTTCTTAATCCAGTCTATCACTGATGGACACTTGGGTTGATTCCAAGTCTTTGCTATTGTGAATAGTGCCGCAATAAACATATGTGTGCATGTGTCTTTATAGCAGCATGATTTATAATCCTTTGGGTATATATCCATTAATGGGATGGCTGGGTCAAATGGTATTTCTAGTTCTAGATCCTTGAGAAATTGCCATACTGTTTTCCACAATGGCTGAACTAGTTTACAATCCCACCAACAGTGTAAAAGTGTTCCTATTTCTCCACATCCTCTCCAGCACCTGTTGTTTCCTGACTTTTTAATGATTGCCATTCTAACTGGTGTGAGATGGTATCTCATTGTGGTTTTGATTTGCATTTCTCTCATGGCCAGTGATGATGAGCATTTTTTCATGTCTGTTGTCTGTATGAATGTCTTCTTTTGAGAAGTGTCTGTTCATATCTTTTGCCCACTTTTTGATGAGGTTGTTTGTTTTTTTCTTGTAAATTTGAGTTCTTTGTAGGTTCTGGATATTAGCCCTTTGTCAGATGAGTAGATTGCAAAAATTTTCTCCCATTCTGTAGGTTGTGTGTTCACTCTGATGGTAGTTTCTTTTGCTGTGCGGAAGCTCTTTAGTTTAATTAGATCCCATGTGTCAATTCTGGCTTTTGTTGCCATTGCTTTTGGTGTTTTAGACATGAAGTCCTTGCCCATGCCTATGTCCTGAATGGTATTACTTAGGTTTTATTCTAGGGTTTTTATGGTTTTAGGTCTAACATTTAAGTCTCTGATCCATCTTGAATTAATTTTCGTATAAGGAGTAAGGAAAGGATCCAGTTTCAGCTTTCTACTTATGGCTAGCCAATTTTCCCAGCACCATTTATTAAATAGGGAATTCTTTCCTGGTTTCTTGTTTTTGTCAGCTTTGTCAAAGATCAGATGGCTGTAGATGTGTGGTATTATTTCTGAGGACTCTGTTCTGTTCCGTTGGTCTATATCTCTGTTTTGGTACCAGTACCATGCTGTTTTGGTCACTGTAGCCTTGTAGTATAGTTTGAAGTCAGGTAGCGTGATGCCTCCAGCTTTGTTCTTTTGACTTAGGATTGTCTTGGCAATGTGGGGTCTTTTTTGGTTCCATATGAACTTTAAAGCAGTTTTTTCCAATTCTGTGAAGAAAGTCATTGGTAGCTTAAGGGGGATGGCATTGAATCTATAAATTACCTTGGGCATTATGGCCATTTTCACGATATTGATTCCTCCTATCCATGAACATGGTATTTTCATCCATTTGTTTGTGTCCTCTTTTATTTCACTGAGCAGTGGTTTGTAGTTCTCCTTGAAGAGATCCTTTACATCCCTTGTAAGCTGGATTCCTTGGTACTTTATTCTCTTTGAAGCAATTGTGAATGGAAGTTCATTCATGATTTGGCTCTCTGTTTGTTTGTTACTGGTATATAAGAATGCTTGTGATTTTTGCACATTGATTTTGTATCCTGAGACTTTGCTGAAGTTGCTTATCAGCTTAAGGAGATTTTGGACCGAGATGATGGGGTTTTCTAAATATACAGGCATGTCATCAGCAAATAGGGACAATTTGACTTCTTCTTTTCCTAAATGAATACCCTTTATTTCTTTCTCTTGCCTGATTGCCCTAGCCAGAACTTCCAACACTATGTTGAATAGGAGTGGGGTGAGAGGGCATCCCTGTCTTGTGCCACTTTTCAAAGGGAATGCTTCCACTTTGTGTCCATTCAGTATGATATTGGCTATGGGTTTGTCATAAATAGCTCTTATTATTTTGAGATATGTTCCATCAATACAGAATTTATCGAGAGTTTTTAGCATGAAGGGCTGTTGAATTTTGTCAAAGGCCTTTTCTGCATCTATTGAGATAATCATGTGGTTTTTGTCTTTGGTTCTGTTTTTATGCTAGATTACATTTATTAATTTGCATATGTTGAACCAGTTTTGCTTCCCAGGGATGAAGCCCACTTGATCGTGGTGGATAAGCTTTTTGATGTGCTGCCTGATTCGGTTTACCAGTATTTTATTGAGGATTTTTGCATCGATGTTCATTAGGGATACTGGTCTAAAATTCTCTTTTTTGGTTGCATCTCTGTCAGGCTTTGGTATCAGGATGATGTTGGTCTCATAAAATGAGTTAGGGAGGATTCCCTCTTTTTCTACTGATTGGTATAGTTTCAGAAGGAATGGTACTAGCTCTTCCTTGTACCTCTGGTAGAGTTCAGCTGTGAATCCGTCTGGTCCTGGACTTTTTTTGGTTGGTAGCCTATTAATTATTGCCTCAATTTCAGAGCCTGTTATTGGTCTATTCAGGGATTCAACTTTTTCCTGATTTAGTCTTGGGAGAGTGTAAGTGTCCAGGAAATTATCCATTTCTTCTAGGTTTTCTAGTTTATTTGCATAGAGGTGTTTATAGTATTCTCTGATGGTAGTTTGTATCTCTGTGGGGTCGGTGGTGATATCCCCTTTATCATTTTTTATTGCGTCTATTTGATTCTTCTCTCCTTTCTTCTTTATTAATCTTGCTAGTGGTCTATCAATTTTGTTGATCTTTTCAGAAAACCAGCTCCTGGATTCACTGATTTTTTGGATGGTTTTTGTGTCTCTATCTCCTTCAGTTCTGCTCTGATCTTAGTTATTTCTTGCCTTCTGCTAGCTTTTGAATGTTTTTGCTCTTGCTTCTCAAGGTCTTTTAATTGCAATGCTAGGGTGTCAATTTTAGATCTTTCCTGCTTTCTCTTGTGGGCATTTAGTGCTATAAATTTCCCTCTACACACTGCTTTAAATGTGTCCCAGAGATTCTGGTATGTTGTATCTTTGTTCTCACTGGTTTCAAAGAACATCTTTATTTCTGCCTTCATTTCGTTATGTACCTAGTAGTCATTCAGGAGCAGTTGTTCAGTTTCCATGTAGTTGAGCCGTTTTGATTGATTTTCTTAGTCCTGAGTTCTAGTTTGATTGCACTGTGGTCTGAGAGACAGTTTGTTATAATTTCTGTTCTTTTACATTTGCTGGGGAGTGCTTTGCTTCCAACTATGTGGTCAATTTTGGAATAAGTGTGATGTGGTGCTGAGAAGAATGCATATGCTGTTGATTTGGGGTGGAGAGTTCTGTAGATGTCTATTAGGTCCGCTTGGTGCTAGAAGTTTCATATTTTGGTCTGTAATCCTTAATTTTTGAACATGGCGTGAAATACAGCTCTAAGTTTATCTTTTTTACATATAAATATATTATTATTCTAGCAGAATTTGTTTAAAACGCTAAACTTTATCCATTGTATTGCTTTGAACGTTTATTAGAAATCCAATTTCCATATATTTGTATGTCTGTTTCTGGTTTCTTATTCTATTGTATTGACCTGTATGTCTGCATTAATGACAGTACCACACTGACTTGATTACTGTAGCTTTATAGTGAGTTTCAATATTGGGCAGTGTATTTCCTACAACATTTTTTTTCTTCAAAGGCATTTTAACTATTCAACGTCCTTTGCTCCCGCCAACGCTCAAAAGCGCTCGCCCTGGCTCCTGCACCCACTTACCTATGTTCTCCCTCCTTCAAGGGTTGGATCACAGCAGGTCCCAGTGTGTGGAGTTTGCCCGTGCTGGCACTGAAGGAGCCAGCTGGTTCCAGTGCTCATGCACTCCAGTTCCCGCTCATTCACTCACACACTCCCTCCTGCAAGGAGTTGAGAACTGCAAGTTGTGCAAATGAGACACCCCTGTCGCAAGTCCCATGAAGGGGTCATGGAAATATCCCGCTTCAATATTGCCTTCATTTATAGAAACAATTAAAGTATAAATGTGTATACCATCACTCAAAATATGATTGATTTACTATAATTTCCTAAAAAAATGCATGTGTATTTTGCCATATTTTTCAAAGTTCATTGAGAATAAACACTGTATGGTACAGTTTTCTTTAACAACCTACAGAGTTTGTAATAATATGGAATGAAAAACATTTATGTAATTTTTATTATTTTATACATGAATTTACAAAATTTTATTGAATGACATTTGTTGAAACTTACTGGTACTGTGTTCTAACTTACTTGAGTTAATTGAAGTTGAATATCTCTGGGAATATCTGATTATAGATATTGTGTAAGATTACAGTAGTCACTCCCCCTTATCTACAGCTTTGGTTGCACAGTAACAACCATGGGCGACCAGTGTGTGAAAATATTAAATGAAAAATTCTGGAAATCAACAATTCATAAGATTTAAACTGCATGCTGTTCTGGGTAGCATGATGAAATCTCCCATCATTCCCTTCTGTCTCACCCAGGACCTGAATCTTTCCAAATGAATACATACTGTATACGCTACCTGTCCATTAGTCACTTTGCCATCTTAGTTATCAGGTTGACTGTTATACCACTACAGTGCTTTGTTCAAATCACCCTTATTTTACTTCATAATGATCGCAAAGGGCAAGATTAGTGAGACCACAAATTTGTATATGCCAAAGAGAAGGCAAAAATTCTTTCCTTAAGGAAAAGGGTGAATACTTTTGACTTAATAAGGAAAATATATTAATACATACATATTCCAAATATATGTAAGAAAAAATGTATATGCATACTTACAAATGTATGTGTATATTTATATTTTAATATTTAAATAAACATGTTTATATTTATAAATGTCAACATTTGACAAAATATACATACAAAATATACATACATACATAATTTTCCTTAATAAGGAAACTGTTCATTGCTAAGATCTATGGTTAAAACAAATCTTCAGTCTATAAAGTTGTAAAGGAGAAAGAAATCTGTACTAGTTTTGTTGATGTATCTCGAACTACAAAAGTTAAGACTGCAGTGCATGATAAACGCTTAGTTAAGACAGAAAAGACAGTAAATTTGTAAGTAGAAGACATGAACAGAAAATGTGTTCTGATTAACAGCAACGTGTTGCACCAGAAAACATTTGAACCTGTAGAAATACTTCAGCATGGAATTCCCTGAAATGAGTGAGACATTTATTGCAAGTAAGAGATGATTACACAGATTCAGAAATATGTCTGGACTGAAAAATAGAAAAATTACTAGAGAGGCTGTGTCTGCTGATGAAAAAGCAGCTTCCACATTTCCAGCAGAGTTGACGTTAATCAGAGAGAAAGAATATCATCCAAAGCCAGTTATCAATTGTAATGAAGGCAGTCTTCTGGAAGAAGAAGACCAATAGAACCTACAATAATGAAAGTGCAAAGGAGGTGCCAGGGCATAAAACAGGGAAGGACAGTTAGTCATTGCTGTTACTGAGCCTAACTGATGAATTAAACTTTATCATAGATATGTATATGTAGGAAAAAACAGTACATTTAGAGTTTGGCGCTATCTACAGTTTCAGGCATCCACTGAGGGTTTTAGAATGTATCCCCCACAAATAAGGAGGGATTACTGCAATGCAGATGAAGCTACCATTCAAGATAACTTAGATTTCTTTAATTAGCTTTATATAAAACAACCTTGTATTTTGCCTTAGAAAATACATTTCCACTTACCAGATTTCTGAAAATTTCCATCATCAATACTACCCCCTGGGGAACCAAACTGGAATTTACAATCTGGAGGTTTATGTCCAGGGAAGCACTGACAATTACCAAAATTATTACATATCTGAAACAGAAAAATACAGAAACAGTTTGAGTCATCTTAGTCTTTGTATCTGATATAAATACCTAAACTTCATAGAATAATTATTTTTTCTTAAGATTATTATGACTATAAAATATGAGAAATAGGTTAGAAAAAGTAGTAAAAATTTTCACAACACAATGGCCAGATGGCAAAATACCTACATGAAAGTTTATTTCTGGCCTGAGCATATTTAATATCTTCCTCAATCATTTTAAAAAAATAAAATTTAATAAAGTTGTAGCCTTCATATTCAGAGAGGTTAAATTTTTTTAATGACTGTTATCTTTTTTAGTAATCTGAAAACATTTATTGTCACTATTTGGACATTTTCTATTCATGCACTTCAATGTCTATATAAAGCATTGTGATAAAATAAACATCAATCGACTTGGCCACTTTCATTCCTTATCCTAGTCCCTTTTCAACATTTGACATTATTGGTCAATAATGTGCATTTTATTTTTATGTAATTATATTTTCCATAATAAAATAACATATGTACAAAGCAAATATTAAAAATCAATGATCAAATACAACTTTATAAGCTTGCATTGCTAGAAGTTAACATTTGACAATGTTTCTGTAATATTCATGCCTTTGTATTAATATTTCAACAGTTTAGCATTTTCATTTTAAAATAAAACAAGTACATATTTTGTAAAATTCAAACAATAAAAGTGTATAGAAGTGAAATTCCTCAGCCACTATTTCAGTACCATTTCCAGCTGCTAAAGATGTTGTGTTTCATTCATATATATCAAATGCATTTATAAATACACGTACCCACATCCACAAACACACACACATTAATAGATTTTTGCCAAATAATATCCATAACAAGATACCATGAACTTCTTCTCATACCTGGATGTATAAAGAATTCACAGGCACATTTTAAAAATTAGACTCATAATATTCAATAGTGTCAGTATTTCCTATAATTTTCCTATAGATATTGTGTCCTGTCCATTTACACTCATTTTGCTAAATTGTTTATACAGTATGTTGAAACTGATTACCTCTTTTCTACATATAAAAAGAGATTTCAATAAAGTGAGTTTGAATTATAGCCCTGAGTTCCATGAAGTAGTATTCTATTTTATATATCTATGTTTTTGTTGTTGAATATTTAGTGCACAGTATTTTAATATTAGAATCAGAATATCACTTATGCATTTTTTTAGATAGGGTCTTGCTTTGTTGCCCAGGCTGGTCTTGAACTCCTGGGCTCATGTAATCCTCCTGCATCAGTTTCTCAAATTGCTAGGATTACAGGTATGATCTGGCCTTATGCATCTTTTTAACTTATTCTTTTTAACTTAATCCTCTTCTGAATTAATTCACATTTATTTAAACACCTGATGACAACAAAGGGTCTCATTATTTTATTTTACTAACTTTAAAAGAAATAGAGCAAAACAATACCAAATAAATAATACAACTTTAAAAAAATGAAAAAATGTGATATTTTGGAGAATACATAACAATTGACTGTCAAATAGAAAAAAACAACAAGCACAAACCTTAGACACTTGCTGGCAATAATTCTAAGAACACACACACACACACACACAAAAGATAACCTTACAATATTCTGTACAGTGTAAAGAGACTGAATATAGCATCAGATTCTTCCTTGACAAGACTAAAAAAACTGTATAGTACAACAGAGTTTCAAAGTTTGAAGGTAAACAAAAATATGATAATTTTTAGACAACAAAGGATCACTTATATGGAAAACCATCATTTTTGCATTTTGATATCAAGATCTCTAAATGCATTTTTTCGTATATATTTTTTCTTTATATTTTGACAAAGTGTTATTCCACTTCCCCACCCCTCCAATGAAAGTACAAGGACATGATAGAACATTTCATCTAGGATAGCAAATCTAAATACATTACACTTTTAACTGTAAGATAATTTAAAAATCAGAATTAACATAATGTATATAATCCCTTATAATATTAGGAACTTCAAGTCTAAAATTTCCAAAAAAACACAAATTTTAGAGGTTTAAGGTAAAAGGTAGGTACAAGTGCAAAAATGTAAAAAATTAATTCCATGGGCAAGGAGAAATAGGTTTTATTTAAGCTGGGCATAGAAATAGACAAATAAGGAAAAAGAAACAAATGTTTGAATTCCCAGGTAACTAGGGTCCCCTCAGTCAATACAAAGTCACTTTATAGCATTTACTTTGTATTAGGGCAAGTCATGGCAAGATAAAACATTAAAAATTATCTACAGAAAATTTAAAAGTATGTTGAATTTTATCAAAAGCCTTTCTGCATCTTTTGAGATAATTGTGACTTTTTGTCTTTAGTTCTGTTTACATGATGAATCACATTTATTGATTTTCATACATTGAACCAACCTTGCATCCTGGGGATGAAGACTATTCGATTGTGGTGGATAAGCTTCTTTGATGTGCTGCTGAATTCGGTTGGTCAGTATTTTGTTGAGGATTTTTGCATCGATGTTCATCTAAGATATGGGCCTGAAATTTTCATTTTTTGTTGTGTCTCTGCCAGATTTTGGTATCAGGATGATGCTGTCCTCATAGAATAAGTTAGGGAGTAGTTTCTTTCCAATTTTTTGGATAGTTTCAGTAGGAATAGTACTAGTTCATCTTTGTACCTCAGGTAGAATTCACCTGTGAATCTATCTGGTCCTGGGCTTTTTTTGGTTAGTAGGCTATTTATTACTGCCTCAATTTCAGAACTTGTTATTAGTCTGTTCAGTGATTCAATTTCTTCTTGGTTCAATCTCGGGACAGTGTATGTGTCTAGGAATTTATCTATTTCTTATAGATTTTCTAGTTTATGTGCATAGAGGTGTTTATAATATTCTCTGATGGTTGTTTGTATTTCTGTGCAGTCAGTAGTAACTTCCCTTTTATCATTTCTGATTGTGTGTATTTGAATCTTCTCTTTTTTCTTCTTGGTTAGTATAACTAGTGGTCTGTCTTATAATTTTTTTCAAAAAATAAACTCCTGGATTGTTTAATCTTTTGAATGTTTTTGTGTGTATCTCAATTTCCTTCAGAAAAGACTTCTGATAAAATTCAACATCCCTTCATGTTAAAAACTCTCAATAAACTAGCTATTGAAGGAACATACCTCAAAACAATAAGAGCCACGTATGACAAAACCACAGCTAACATCATAATCAATGGGCAAAAGCTGGAAGCATTTCCCTTGAAAACTGCCATGAGCTAAGGTGCCCTCTCTCACCCCTCCTATTTAACATAGTATTTAAAGTTCTGGGCAGGGCAATCAGGCAAGACAAAGAAATAATAGAAAGAGAGGAAGCTAAATTATTCCTGTTTGTGGATGACATGATCCTATATCTACAATTAACCCCACTGTCTCAGCAGCCTCAAAGCTTCTTAAACTGACAAGCAACTTTAGCAAAATCTCAGGATTCAAAATCAATGTACAAAAATTGCTAGCATTCTGATACACCAACAACAATCAAGTGGAGAGCCAAATCACTAATGAAGTCCCATTCACAATCGCCACAAAAAGAATAAAATACCTAGGAATATAGCTAACAAGGCAGGTGAAAGGTCTCTACAAGAAGAACTACAAAACATTGCTCTAAGAAATCACAGATGATACAAATAAATAGAAAAACATTCCATGCTCATGGATAGGAAGAATCAATATTGTGAAAACGGCCTCACTGCCCAAAGCTATTTATAGATTCAATGCTATTCCAGTTAAATTAACATTGACTTGCTTCACAGAACTAGAGAAAACTATTTTAAAATTCAATGGGAAGCAAAAAGAGTCCAAATGGCCAGGGCAATCCTAAGCAAAAAGAAGCATCAAACTACCTGACTCAAACTATACTACAGGACTACAATAATCAAAACTGCATGGTACTGGTACAAGTACCAGACAGACACATAGACCTATGGAACAGAATAGAGAACCCAGACATAAGATCACACACCAACAACTATCTAATCTTCAACAAACTTAACAGAAACAAATAATAGGGAACGAATACTCTATTCAATAAATGGTGCTGAGATAACTGGCTAGCCACATGTAGAAAAATTGAAACTGAACCCCTTCCTTACACCATATACAAAAATCAATATAAGATGGACTAAAGACTTAAAAGTAAAACCCAAAACTATAAAAACTTTGGAATACATCCTAGGCAATATCATTCAGGACACAGGCACTGGCGAATATTTCATGATGCAGATGCCAAAAGCAATAGAAACAAAAGCAAAAATTGACAAATGGGATATTATCAAAGAGCTTCTGTACAGCAAAAGAAGCTATTGACAGATTAAACAGACAAACTACAAAATGGGAGAAAATATTTGCAAACTATGTATCTGAAAAAGGTCTAATATCCAGCATTGCTAAGAACTTAAACAAATTTATGAGAAGAAAAAAAATAAAAACAACCCCGTTAAAAAGTGGGCAAATGACATGAACAGAAACTTTTCAAAAAAACACATACATGCAGGCAGCAATTATATGAAAAAAAAAAAGCCTAACATCACTGATCATTAGAGAAATAAAAATCAAGACCACAATGAGGTATCATCTCATACCAGTCAGAATGGCTATTACTAAGAAGTCAAAAAATAACAGATGCTAGCAAGGTTGTAGAGAAAAAGGAATACTTATACACTGTTAGTGGGAGGGTTAATTAGTTCAGCCATTGTGGAGGACAGTGTGGTAATTCCTCAAAGACCCAAAGACAGAAATCCCATTCAATCCAGCAATACTATTTCTGGGAATATAACCGAAGGAATATAAGTCATTCTGTTATAAAGACACATGCAGGCATATGTGCACTGCAGCTCTAGTCACAATAGCAAAGACATGGAATAAACCTAAATGCCCATCAAGGATAGACTTAATAAACAAAATGTGGTATATATATACCATGGAATACTATGCACCCATAAAAAAGTATGAGATCATGTCCTTTGCCAGGACATTGATGGAGCTGGAGGCCATTATCCTTGACAAACAAACACAGGAACAGAAAACCAAATACCACACGTTCTCACTTATAAGTGGGAGCTAAATGATGACAACACATGGACACATAGAGGGGAACAACACACAGTGGGGTCCACATGCACGCAGAGATTGGGAGGAGGAATAGGTCGGGAAAAATAACTAATGGACGCTAGGCTTAATACCTGGGTGATGAAATAGACTGTATCACAAATTCCCATAACACATGTTCATCTATGTGACAAATAAGCTGTATCACAAATTCCTATGACATGTGTTCACCTCTGTAACATCCTTGCATATGTACCCTTGAACTTAAAATGAAAGCTAAAAATTAATTCATAGTTAATTTTAAAAAAGAAAAGAAATGTTTAAATGTGAAATATAAGAAATACGGAGCATATAATGTCAGGAACAACAAGCATCTTAATTAATAAAAGGCAGAGATTATCACAATGTATTAAAAAGTGAAAATAGGAAATAGAACAATATATATATCAGCAAATACAAGCAAAAATATATCGCAATGAACATATCAAAAACAAGAATAAGAAAAATAAGATTATCAGAAATATATATTTTTAGAAAAAAATTAAAAGATGTATAAAATCACTAATTTTCATATAAAATACAAATAAACCACACTTACATTAGAATAAATTTTAACTTACGTGGGTCAGTTGGTGGGGAAAAAGTTAAAAATACAATCAATTATTCTAAGTCTTGTAAGAACAGCAGGTCCACATGCATTATTAGTTTTGAGCAAAAATTTTGGAAGCAAATATATTTACATCACTTAACCTTGTCAACATCATAGAAATAAAATAAAAAAGTGTCCAAATGGCTCTATAATCTGAATGTTTCATGTCATGTTATACTCAGAAATTAATGTTTATAATGTACCAATTAGTTAAATAAAAAGAGCTTGGGATAACTTATTTTATTAAATTTTCATTAGATTTCATAATTGTTTAAGAAAGATAAATTGCAAAATGTTAGGACACGTATTTACTATTACATTTACCTAAAAGTTCTATGTACAATTTTTCAAATTTCAGTGAGAGAATTGTTTTGTGAATATTCTCATATCAAATTTTGTGTTTACTTTTTCACATACATCTCCTGACCAAGAAATATTAATGATAAGTCTATAAAATTCTGAATGAGAAAACTGTTTACACAAGTAAGCAATTATGAAATGAAATTACTGTACATTTAGAATTTGTGGCAATTAAAATTATTTTAAGCTTCAACAACATTCTCTTTCATTTGTTGATAAATTTGAGGTTAAAATTTCCAGTGATTATGTGATTGTCTTAAAAATCAATTTTTAATGTCGTTTTCCAAGTAATGCTGTAGCTTTAATTTCTAGAATACACAAGCACTTTAAGAAAAATCACATTGTAGTTAATTTAAGTGTTATTAAAGTGGTATAAATTACACACAGATAGAATATTCTGACCAATTCAGTCCCTCATTTCACATTGTTTTACACCCTATGCTCTCTGAGTATCCAGAAAATACATTTCCCTGTCACCTTCTTGTCCCTCTTGTTCACGTACATTATACAACTAATTTCTGAGAAAAATGCACAGGTAGTTGTGTACTTCTTTGGATATCCTCAGCTTACTGGGAAAGATCAGAAATTTCAAGACTTTTCTAATCATCATTGCTGCCTACTGGGGCAATAAGGTCCCATTATCACATTCTGCTCTGCTTTGTCCCTCCTTGAAGATCCTTGGATGGGCTTCTCATTGAAACAATATTTACTCTATATCCAACCTCATTACCTGCAGTCCATCAGACTCAATATCTTGTGGCACACTTGTATTCAATCAGCAGTATAAATGTGGTCCAGTTATTAGATGAAAAACTGTGATTTATAAGCATTGCATTATTTTTTATATCAAGATCATAAAACATCTCATATTAGCACAAAAAATTCTAAACACAGTATATTTAAGAGAACAAATTCATATATATTATAATATTAACACAACACATTTCACTTGTGTATTAAAAATAATAAATCAAAACTAAGGAGGGTTTATCCTAGAAATTAAATGATAATTCAGCTTTAGGAAATTCACTAATATGATTCATTCAAGTAAATTATTAATGAAAAAAATTATATAATTAAATAATAAAAAATAATTCAATAAAATTGAAGTCTTTCTTCCTAAATTTTTCAGCAAGTTAAGCAAATATTGGAAGCTTCCATTAACCTAGAATGAATATGATGTACATTGTTAAACTTTAGAATAATTCAACATGCAATTACTAAGCTGAAAAACCATAAAAAACAAGTGAGACTTGTTAGTTCTTTAAGGAATGATAATTTCAAACCACTGATTGACCCTTTTCAAAGAAGCCCTTGCCAGTTTGGCACATTTAGAAGTATAACTCCAGCCTGACAGTAATGAGGGCAATTTTTAGGATACAAATAAACAACAGAATTATTATCATTTTCTTGAAATGCAGGGGCTGGAAAGTGGAGTTGTGAAGGGCTAGATAATACAGCCATTATCTCCCTAAAAGCATTTTCCATATTCTTAAGCTAAAAGGTAATTCAAAAATTTCTCTAAAGCACTGCTGTAATTCTTAGAGTTTCTGGATGCTGAGGAGATAAAGATGCTGCAGTTTTTTAGGTGAAAGATTTAGATACTTACACCATTGAAATATGGTGTAACAGATTTATAAAACTGTGTCTTAGATTTATAAAGTGATGAACTTGTATTTACCTAGCTCAATCCATAAATGGATTTAAACTAATCAGATCCACACTATTTCTGCCAAGAGAAAACTATAAAGCCTCTCTTGCAAAACTTACCATCGTTGTTAAACATTCCATTGCAAATTATGTAAGGAGGTTTGTAAGGAAATAGAAAGGTATCAAGAAGAAAATCAGGCAATTGAAAGGACTGTGAGAGGTACAGAAAATTACCCTAATATAGTCAACAAAGAACGCTTCTGTGACTCCTGATGTGTTGAGGTATTTTCTCACACACCAAGCAATTCACCAAGAGGTTCTCCAGTGGACACTAGCTGGGTGTCAATACAATAAAAGGGAGTACTTAAATTAACAATACCAGGCAAAAAGTGGAGTTATCACTACAAATTATATAGACTTTACAAGGATATAAAAAGAATATGCCAAATAATTACAACTTAGACATGAGATAAATTGATTAATAAATTCTAAAAATAGAGAAGACAAAATTTCCCCACACAATTGAAATCTATTAAAACTAAAGAAATTTAAA
Organism: Piliocolobus tephrosceles; assembly: GCF_002776525.5. NCBI lineage: Eukaryota > Metazoa > Chordata > Mammalia > Primates > Cercopithecidae > Piliocolobus > Piliocolobus tephrosceles. The sequence goes on along the minus strand of NC_045440.1, from coordinate 38,103,044 downwards.
AATGGAAAAATAATATGATTAAATCAGAAACACAATCCAAGGCTGTAAAAGCAAATTAGGAACAGCAGAATAATAACAGAACTAAAAAATAGCTTTAAAACTCCCAGATTGAAGAGGAAAGAATGAAAGCTTGAGAGATTCAGAATAAAATCTAACATGTATTTTACTCTTTCTATTTCTTGTATTCTTTTCTATGTTTCTGTGTTTGTTTCTGTTAAATTTTTTTTTTTAATTATACTTTAAGTTCTAGGGTACATGTGCATAACGTGCAGGTTTGTTACATATGTATACATGTGCCATGTTGGTGTGCTGCACCCATCAACTCGTCAGCACCCATCAATTCATCATTTATATCAGGTATAACTCCCCAATGCAATCCCTCCCCCCTCCCCCCTCCCCCCTCCCCATGATAGGCCCCAGTGTGTGATGTTCCCCTGTTAAAATTTTTTTAAATGTATTTGGAACACAGAACAAAACCATAAATTTGATGTAAATTTAATCCCAAAAGGATTAATAGAGAATATAGAAAAAGCAAAATTAAGTAATGACTTAAAAATTTCCAAAACTTGAGAAAAATAATTCTTAGTAGAATTCAGTAGCTCTGTAAGTTCTGAGTATGATGAAAACTACACTTTAGCAAATCATATGCAAATACTTGAACACTAAGGTCAAAAAGAAAACATTAAAAGCAGGTGTTCCTCAAGAAGCAAAGGTAAAATGCATCTGAATTCTCAGAAGAGATCATGTAAGTCAATATAAAACAGATTATATTTTTTAAACTACTGAAAGAAAATTCTGACCTAAAGATAAAACATTCAAAAAAACACTTATCAGAAAAAGTGTTAATTTTAGCCACCATACTTTTTTCACGCTGAAGAAAATTTTTAACAGAAATAAACACAGAAACATAGAAAAGAATACAAGAAATAGAAGGAGTAAAATATATGATTAAGCAAGAATAAATAAATGTTGACTACAGAAAACAATAATTGTTGTGTTTTGATGTTTAAAAGATATAGAAGACAAAATGAATGATGTGAAAAAATTCACTACCTTTTAAAACAACCAATTGTTCAAGAAAGAAATCACAGGGAAAATTAGAAAATATTTTGAGAAATGTAAATAAAAACACAACATACAAAATTTATGTTATACAGCAAAATTTTAGTCAAAACAACTAGGCAAGGAAAAGAAATAAAAGGCAATCAAATTGGAAAGACAGAATAACATAAAATATATTTGCAGATAATATATTCTTGTTTGTAGAAAACTCTAAAGATCCCACATAAACATCTTAGGCTAATAAATTTAAAAAGTTGCAGGATACAAAATCAACATGCATGCAAAAAATAGCTGCATTTTAATATACTAGCTAGCAATGCATAACCTAAAAAGGAAATTGAGAAAACAATACCATCTGTAATATTATTAGAAAGAACAGAATACTACTTAAGAACAAACCTAAAACCGAGGAGAGGCAAGACATATACACTCAAAATTACAAACCATTGCTGAAGTTAAAGAAGACATAAATTTAAAAACATCTCATGTTCATGATTTGAAAGACTTAATATTGTCAAGATGATAATACTACCCAAGCCAATCTACAGATTCATAACAATCTTGATCAAAATTCCAATGATGCTTTTTGCACAAATTGAAAAATGCATCACAAAGTTCATATGAAATCCCAATGCACTTCAGGTAGCCTTAAAAGTTTTTAAAAGGAAGAACAAAGTTGAATAACTTATACTTCCTGAGGACAAAACTTCCTGCAAAGCCACAACAATGAAAACAATGTGGTTTGGCATGAAGACAGACATATAGACAAATGGAGAATAGAGAACCCAGAAATTAACCCTAACATTTACGGTCAAATTATTTCTGTCAAGGCTTCCATGACCATTCAATGGGTAAATGACAATTGTTTCAACAAATGCTGGGAAAAGTGTATATCCATGTGTAAAAATATAGTTAGACTCTGATCTCGACCATATACCAACATTAACTCAAAATAGATAAAAGATCTAACTGAAAGAAGAGTTAAAAAGTTAAAGCTCTTAGAGATAAACATAAGGGAAAAGCTTTGTGACATTAGAATTGATGATTTCTTTAGTATTAAACAAAAAACCAGGCAACAAAAGAAAAAATAACTAAACATCATCAAAATTAAAAACATTTGTACACAAAAGCATGCTATCAAGACAGTGAAAAGACAATACATAGAACGGAAAAATAGCAAATCACATATATGATAAGGAATTAATATCCAAAATATATAAATAATTCTAAAACTCAATAATAAAAAGGAAGCACAATTTTAAAATTGTCAAAGGACTTGAATAGAAAATTCTCTAAAGGTATATGGATTGCCAATAAGGGAAATAAAGCTCAATTTTGCTAATCACTAGGGAAATGGAAATCAAAACTACAGTGATATTCCATTTTGCAACTCTTAAGATGGTTTCTATTAAAAAATAAAAATAAATATTGGGCAGGATGTAGAGAAATTGGAACCCCTGTGCTTGCATTGTTGGTGAGACTGGCAAAAAATATGGTAACTCTGCAAAAAAATTGAAAATACAATTACCATATGCTCCAGCAATTCTTCTGGCCATATACCTGAAACAATTGAAATGAAAACAGGGACCTCAACAGATATTTGTATACCAATGTTCATAGCAATATTATTTACAACAGCTAGAAGGTAGAGGCAAATTCAACATCCACTGACAAATCAATGGATGAACAAAATGTGGTATATGCATACAATGATATATTTTTCAACTTAAAAAAGAATGAAATTTTGCTACATGATACAACATGGATGAACCTTGAAAATATCATGCTGAGTGAAATAAGCTAGACATAAAAGGGCAAATATTGTATAATACCAATTATATGAGGTATTTAGAGTAATCAATTCATAGAAACCTCAAGTAGAATAGTGGTTACCAGGGGCTAGGGAAAGGGAATAATGGAGGATTTATTTTTAAAAAAACAGGCAAAAGATTAAGACGCTTCATTATAGAAGACATGCATATTCCAAATAAGTGTAATAAAAGATGCTGAACATCATATGTCATTAGAGAGCTGTAAATTAAAACAACATTGAATTACCACTAAATAATTAGAATGCTTAAAATCTCAATCCCTGAAAACACCAAATGCTGGTGAGGATATCAAGCAACAAGAACTCTCATTCATTGTTGGTGAGAATGCAAAATGATGCATCTACTTTGAAAGACAATTTAGTAATTTCCTACAAAACTAAACAAACATGCTGCTATTATATGACTCAGTAATTGTGCTCCTTGGTATTTACCCAACTGAAATAAAAACTTATGTCCACACTCAAACCTGTAAATTAGTGTTTATAGCAATTGTTATTCACAATTGCCCAAATAATTGTGGATCTTAAATAAATATTACTACGAGACAGTAAAAAGTCCATGGGTTTCTAGGAGTTTATGGAAAGGGATGAAGGGCTAAATATGTGGATCACAGGGCATTCTTCCACAGTGAAACTATTCTGTATGATACTGTAATAATGGAAACATATTTTTAAGACCCACATATTTTTTAAGATGCATATTTTATAAGACCCATATAGTTTTAGGACCCATAGAAAGTACAAAGGGTTAAACCCAATGTAAACTATAGACTGTAGTTAATAATAATGTATAAATAGTAGCACAGGAATTATAGGGCATCGCTCTAAGGCAAGATGCAAAATAATAGGGGAAGCAGGGAGGGAGGGAGACCAGACATATTGTAGTGCACTGTACTTGGTGCTTGTTTTTACGTAAACCAAACATTGCTCTGAAAAATGTCTGTATTTTTCTTAAAGCTGCTATAGAAAATATACAACGAAGAATCACCACCAAAATAGCATAACGCTGATACAAAATCAGAAACATTAAGTACAAGATATAAAACTATCAAATCCATAAGATAGAAACATTTATATCAAATAAAATACTCAAAAATTGAACTAAAAGCAGGTCATGGTTGGTTTTATTCTGGGAATTAAAGTTGGCTTACTATTTTAAAAATCAATAAATACATTTGTACATTAACAGATTAAAGGGGAAAATCATATACTAAAGTCAATAGATGCAGAAAAAGTCTTTAATAAAATTTGACATTTATTCATAATAGAAAACACTTAAACTAGAAACAAAAGAATTATTTTAACAGAAAATTATAATTAAAATATTCTGCAAATATTACACTGAAGTGTGAAGACTTGAATTTTTTTCTTTCACAATAAGGACAAGGCAAGAATATCCATCACTTATATTGAATCATGCATAAAAACCTGAATTTAATATTCCATTATTTTCTTAACTTCTTGATATTGATGCTTAGACTACTAGTTTTCAGAGTAATAAATTATAACTGTCCAGGGCAAATAATGAAAAGTATATCATTAACAAAAAGAGAATGACACTATTACAACTGGCAACATTTCATGAATAATGGAATTTCAGAACACCTACATGCTAATTCAATTGAACTGGAATGATAAATGATAAAGCTGTCTATTGAGAACTGTCATTAGAGAATCTATGCAAATTTGCCTAGATTCAGTAAGATTTCTATTGACTTATAATTATTTTTAAGTAGTTTTTCTTTTTAAACATTTTAACTACAAAATATAACATATGTAGAAATATAAATTAATGTAAATACAGAAGTTTTACCTTATGTATTTCCTTTATGAATGTAATATTTCATAGTAAAAGGTTTTATCAAAAAAATCTAAAAAGTAGAAGTAAAATGACTGAATGTAAATAAAAATATATGATGAAAACAATTATGTACCCAATAAAACATGGCAGTAAAAATTGACAATGTATAATTTTGTGTTGAGATCTTATAAAAAATAATAAGGCTGAAGACCTATAATATAACAGAGGAAGTAAAAATCTCAAGCCAAAAATTATAATTACAGAAAGAAAAAAACAAAACATTAAAATGTGGCTATTTTCTTTGTTAACAACTGATAGCAAATTACTGACAATGAACTAGCATTTTATATCTTCTGAATCCAACTAATTTAGAAATTATAGAATTAAATATTAATACATTCTGGTAAATTTGAGGTTACCCTTATGTTGACTACGTCACGCATTGATTTTCTTTTAGGAAAATAATTTTTTAAAACCCTCAACTTGTAAATTTTAATAAATGAAAATGCAATATAAAATTAACAAATTTAAATTACCAGATTAAAACAGACAAACAACTCAGAAGAAATAAAGAAAGCTTTTTGCGTGAAGTTGCATTTGCTATTGGAAATCTCTCCATGAGAAAAAAATATTCCCTGATATGTCAACGTGTTTTTAAGTATACTCTGTAAAATATTGTATACTCATATGCCTTAATTATTAAATGTATGTGGGAGAAAAAGTATGTTCACAATATAAGTAAAAATGCATTTATTTGTGTTGAAGAAGAGTAAATGTTTTTATTTAAACATATTACTAATTATTAAGTTGTGACTGCTTACAGTTCAATACGTATCTCGTACAATTCACTTAATATGTTATATAGGGTTGAAACTAGGTCAAGTAATTTTCTTTATATTGGTCTACTAGACCTGGGCAAGGTTAAATAGCTTAGACTCTCAATCCTCATAAACAGATGTCTATTTGAATTACCCACAACAATAACATGCAATTCAGATACAAAAGTGACTTACCCCTTTCCCGTTGCATTTTGTGGTGGTATTACAGTTATATCCCATTAAATGAACTTTTCTGCAGGTTTTATTTACACAGTACTAAAATGAAACAAACAAAATTTTTACAATTCACATATGTCATCTAAAACAAGAAAAAACATAAATGGTTTCATATATATGCATAAGAGATGGTTAAGTTGAAAGACTTTTATTAGTATCAATATGACTAATATTAATAAATTATTAACATAATATTTTTCATATTAATATTAGTCATTAACGCAAAAATCTAAACAACAAAGTAATTGCAAGCAAAAAAACTGAGGGTGCTTATCTTGACGTGGTTTATGTAAAGGTTATATATAGTTTTGGTTTTTGATACTTACAGCTGGGATTGGATTGAGACACCATATGAGTTTTCTAAATTATGTTAATGTTTTGTTATGAATAATTTATTAGATGTTAATGACTTATCTTCTCAAAAAATGGAACAGAAAATCATTTTGTTTAGATTGTAAGTATAATTCATAAGTTATGAATCTTTGTTATAATATTCCTCAGAATAATATGGCAAGAAAAATATGTATTTCTTATAAAACTTTTTTTATTGCAAAATGGGTAATACAGTGGTGAATAATCATCTAGATATGTGGTGTTTTGCCTCATTTATGTTTTTCTATTTTTTTCTGACTTTGTAAGCTTCTTTTTTATTTCAAAATGTCACCATAAAATCTGTTTAAGTCATTCACAATATAACAATACCAAACATGAATAAAAATTAGCTTTTTAATTATTTCCTCAAATCTGCATGAAACCACTTTATAGATTATAAGTTGCATATGTCAGCCCGGTTTTGTCCCTCATATTCAGCAAATATCAGATGTTCTGGTCAGAGCAATTCAGCAAAAAATAAAAAGATATCCAAGACTATTTTTAGCTTCCAGGTATGAGTAAGAATATATGATATTTATTTCTCTGTGCTTGGCTTAATTCAGTTAATACAATGGTCCCTAAGTTCATCCATGTTCTGCAAATAACATGAATTTATTTATCAATAAATAATGATTCTGTTGTGTGTATGTGCCACATTTGCTTTATCCATTCATCCACTAATGAGCAATTAGGTTGATTCCATAGTTTGGTTATTGTGAATAGTGTGGCAATAAACATGGGAGTGTGACTATCTCTTCAACATACTTATTTCCTTTTCTTTGAATAAACACCCAGTAGTGGGATTACTGGATCACATGGTAGCTCTATTTTTAGTTTTGGAAGAAATACCATATTCTATTCCATAGTAGCTGTACTAATTTGCATTCTCACAAACAGTGTATAAGAGTTACCCTTTCTCTGCATTCTCTGCATTTTTGTATTTTAAAAGTTTCAGGTGATGAGCTTGCTAGTTAGTCAGATATGATCATTATACATTGTATACATACAGTGAATTACATTAATTGATATACACAAATGGTACATATTTATAAGGTACATTCTACCTTGTAAACTTTTCTTGTTTCATATAAAACAAGGAAAAGCATTCAACAATGATTTAATATATATGCATAAGAGATGCATATACATCATCTGGTTCTTGCATTATTTCCTTAGGGTAATAACCTTCAGCTTCATTCATGTTTCTGCAAAGGACATGATTTCATTCTTTTTTACGGCTGCACGGTATTCCATGGTGTGCATTTTAGAAAATCCAATCTACTATTGATGGGCTTCTAGGTTGATTCCATCCATGTCTTTGCTATTGTGAATAGTCTTGCAATGAACATACAAATGCTTGTGTGTTTTTGATAGAGTGAGCAATTTTCCTTTGAGTATATACCCAGAAGTGGGATGGTTGAGTCAAATGGCAATTGTTTCAAGTTCTTTGAGAAATCTCCAAACTGCTTTTCACAGTGGCTGAACTAATTTACATCCCCACCAATCGTGTGTAAGTGTTCCCTTTTCTCTTCACCCTCACCAACATTTGGTTGTCGGGGAGAGAATAACAAGGACTTATTTTTTAATGGGTACAGAGTTTCAGTTTGGGATGACAAAAAAATGTTCTGGATGTGAATAGTAGTGACAGTTGCACAACAATACAAATGTAATTAATGAATTGTCCACTCAAACATGGGTAGAATTGTAAATTTACATTACGTATATTTTATCACAGTAAAAAAAGAAAAAATGTTATATGCCATATGAAGATTATAAAATTGTCCAAATTAGGCCTCCTACCTGCAGCACCACTCACTGTAGCACTTCCCACCTATGACATTCCCACTATACCTGCTGGAGTGACCCCTGCCCATGGGACCTCCAACAGAGCACCCCTACTGCCCATGGTGACCCCTACTGAGTGCACACACCTTCCACTTGCCATGCTCCTGTAATCCCCTCCTAAGCACCCCTGCCCATGGCGCCACATGCTGGAGTGCCCCTGCCCTAGTGGCACACCTGCCACATCCACCAGCACACCTACACTCATGACTCTTCATCATCTCCTACGGAGTGGAATTGCCAGTAGTCTGAGAGCACTTTGGCAACTCCAACCCAACTGGAGCTCAACTTCAAAGAACCATCCTCTCAGCCCAAAACCTTCTTAAGCTGATAAACAACTTCAGCAAAGTCTCAGAATACAAAATCAATGTGCAAACATCACCAGCATTCTCATACACCAACAACAGACAAATGAGTCAACAGCCAACAGAGTCAAATCAGGAATGTACTCCCATTCACAGTTGCCACACACACACACACAAATACCTAGGAATACAGCGAACTAGGGAGGTGAAAGAGCTCTACAAGGAGAACTACAAAACACTGCTCAAAGAAATCACAGATGACAAACAATTGGAAACACATTCCATGCTCAAGGACAGGTAGAATCAATACAACTGAAATGGTCACATTGCCCAGAGCAATTTATAGGTTCAATGTCACTCTCATTAAACCACCACTGAGATTCTTCACAGAACTAGAAAAAACTATTATTTCAAAATTCTCATAAACAAAAAATGAGTCTGAATAGCCAATGCAATCCTGTGCAAAGAGAACAAAGCTGGAAGCATCATGCTGTCTGACTTCAAACTATCCTACAGGGCTACAGTAACCAAAACAGCATGGTACTGATCCAAAAACAGACACAGAGACCAAAGGAACAGAACAGAGAACCCAGAAACAAGACCACACATGTATAACAATCTGATCTTTGACAAACCTGACAAAAACAAGTAATGGGGAAAGGATATTCTATTCAATAAATGATGCTGGGATAAATGGCTAGCCATATACAGAATATTGAAACTGGACCAATTCCTTACACCACACACAGAAATTAACTTAAGATGGATTAAAGACCCAAATATAAAACCCAAAACCATAAAACTCTGGCAATACCATTTAGGACATATGCACAGGCAACGATTTCATGATGCAGATGCCAAAAGCAATTGCAACAAAAGCAAAAATTGACAAATGGGATCTAATTTAACTAAAGAACTTCTGCACAGCAAAAGCAACCGGAGTTAAACAGACCAACCTATAAAATGGCATAAAATATCCGCAAACTATGTATCTGACAAAAGTCTACTAGCCAGCATCTATAAGGAACTTAAACAAAGTTACAAGAAAAAAAAAAAAAAAAACAAAAAAAAACCATTAAAAAGTGGGCAAAGAACATGAACAGATACCTTTCAAAAGAAAACATACATGCAGCCAAGAAACATGGGAAAAAAGCTCAACATCATCGATCATTAAGAAAATGCAAATCAAAACCAAAGTGAGATACCGTCTCATACCAGTCAGAAGGGCTATTACGAAAAAGTGAAAAAAATAACAGATGCTGTCAAGGTTGTGGAGAAAATGGTATGCTTACACACTATTAGTGGTAGTGTAAATTAGTTCAATCATTGTGGAAGACAGTGTGGTGATTCCCAGAGCAATTCCATTACTGGGTATATACCTGAAGGAATGTACATCAGTCTAGTATAAAGGCACATGTCTGTTCATTGCAGCACTCTTCACAATAACAAAGACATGGCATCAACTTAAATGCCCATCAATGATAGATTGGATAAAGAAAATGTGCTACATATACACTGTGGAATACTACGCAAACATAAAAATAAAAAATAAAATAAAATAAAATAAAAAACAGAAAAAAAACCGATGTCATGTCTTCTGCAGGGACATGGATGGAGCTGGAGGTCATTATCCTTAGCAAACTAATGCAGGAATAGAAAACTAAATACTGCATGTTCTCACTCACAAGTGGGAACTGAATAATGAGAACACATGGACACACAGAGGGGAACAACACACAGTGGGGCCTTTGGTAGGGTGGAGGTTGGGAGGAGGGAGAAGTTCAGAAAAAAGAACTAAAGGATACTAGGCTTAATACCTGGGTGATGGAATAATCTCTACAACAACCCTCATGACACAAGTTTAGCTATGTAACAAACCTTCACGTGTACCCCTGAACTTAAAAATAAAAGTGAAAAAAAGAAATAGAAAAAAAAACACTCATCACTAATCATCAGAGACATGCAAATCAAAACCACAATGAGATACCATCTCACATCAGCTAAAGTCCAAAAATAGTCCAGTACGATTGCAGAGAAAAGGCAACACTTATAAACTGCTGGTGGAAATGTGAATTAGTTCAACCATTGTGGAAAGCACTTTGGAGATTTCTCCCTGAACTTAAAACAGAGCTACAATTTGACCCAGCAATACCACTATTGATATACATCCAAAGGAAAATAAGTCCTTCTACCAAAAAGACGCATGCATTCATATGTTTATTACAGCACTATTCACAATAGCGAAGATATGAATTGATGAAGATGCCCATTAATAGTGGGCTGGATAAAGAAAATAGGGTGCACACACACCATGGGATACTATGCAGCCACACAAAAAGAATGAAATAATGTCCTTTGCAGCAGCATGGATGCTAACTGGAGGATATTGTCCTAAGCAAACTAATGCAGGAACAGAAAACTAAATACTGCATGTTCTCACTTATAAGTGGGAGCTAAACATTAAATACACATGGCAGAAAAAAAGTGGAACAATAGATACTGGGACTGCTTGAAAGGGGAGGATAGGGAAAGGGGCCTGGTTTGGGAGGCTACTTATTGGGTACTATGCTCACTACCTTGGTGATGGAATCATTTGTACACCAAGCCTCAGTGACATGTAATTTACCCATGTAACAAACCTGCACATATACTTCCTGAACTTAAAATATGGTACAATAGAATAAAATTGTCTAATTTAGACCAGTGTATGTATAAGGAAGGGAGATTATAAGAAATTAATAATCAAGCGATGAACTCTTAAGTACCATTTCTCACTGGATTATAAGTTTGATTTAAAGTTATACATTGCTGATCAGAATAAGAAGACAACAAATAATGCATTGTAAATAATTTTAGGAATAAAGTACCATTCATGGCCATTTAAGTATGCATCTAAATTTATGTGAATATTGCATAGACATATTTTGAATGCTTTTGAGATTATTTTTTATCATATTCTAAGTAGCACAAGAACTTTCTATATATAGGTGCAAAAGGCCACATGGGAATGTGAAAAATAGCTTTATATTAAAATGTATACTAATATTATAACTGAACATGTTTCACTTAATATCTGTATTTCTGCAATCCATTCTGGAAGTCTAGTTGGACAAAAGACACTTCAAGTAAAAAAAATAGGAATCTATTTTTAAAAATCAGTGTGGTCAACATCCTGTGATGAAGGCACTCTTAGTTAACTTTCAATAAATTCCCCTTAGATCTGTTGGCTCAATATGAATATGCACCAAACTAAGTAATGGAAACACACTTTTAATCACATAATACGCTGCAAGTGATGTGTGATAACTGATAGTTCAACAAAGAAATTTCCAATTGCACAGAGTTCTGATTCCTATGCATTTCTTAAAAGCAAATAATGAATAAAAATATCTAAGGGTCTGAAAATAATTTTTCTTAATTATTGTTGTTTTTTGTATGTCAAAAATTGTAATCATTTAAGAACAAAAGAGACAAACAAGTTATTGTCATTTTAGAAATGAAAAAGGGAACACTTTAACCAAGATATTACCATGCTGTGGTTGGCATGTTTGTGTTCCCCAAAATTCACTTGTTGAAACCTAATCTCCAGTGCAATCATATTGAAAGGTGGAGCCCTTAGAAGGCAATTAGGTCATGAGGGTAGAATCCCCATGAATGGGATTAGTGCCTTAATAAAAGAGGTCCAGTGGAGCTTGTTCACCATTTCTGTCACATGAGGACATGGCAAGGTACCAACTTTAAAGCAGAGAACGAGTCCTAACCAGGCACTAAATCTGCTAGCACTTTGATCTTGGACTTCCCAGCTTCAAAAACTAATAAGTAGTACATTCCTGTTGTTTGTAAATTACCCAGTCTCAGGTATTTCATTACAGCAGCATGAATGCACTAAGACAGAAATTGGTACCGAGAAGTGAAATGTTGCTATAACAAATACCTAAAGATGTGGAAGTTGCTTTGGAACTCACTAATGACTGGAGGCTGAAAAGGTTTGGAAGTGCATGCTAGAAAAAGCCTACATTGCTGTAAGTAGAAAATTAAGGATGATTCTGGTGAGGGCTCAGAAGAGGATAGCTGTAGAGAGAGCCTCAGTCTTCTCACAGGTTACCTAACTGGTTGTGATCAGAGCATTGGTAGGAAAATGGATGGTGAAAGCCATTTTTATGAGGTCTCAATTGAAATGAGGACTAAGGTACTGGAAACTGAGGGAAAGATGATCTTTGTTATAAAGAGGCAAAGAACTTGGCTAAATTGTTTGTGTCCTAGTGTTTTGTAGAATGTGGCATTTCTGAGCCTTGAAATAGGATATTTCAGAGAAGAAGAAATATGTTAGCAGATGGTGGAGGGTGCAACATGCTTTTTTTTATCGGTTTATAGTAAAGTGTGAGAAGAAATAAATATTAAACACGGAATTTATAATGAAAAGGAAAGCAGAACTAAAAGATTTGGAAAATTCTTATCCCCACCATGTTGTAAAGAATGAAAAAGCACATTTTCAGGAGAAAACACCAAGATATGACCAAGCCACCTTTCGAAAAAGAGATAAGAAGGTTTGGAAACTAGGTGATATTCCCCAAATCAATGGAAGAATACCCTGAAGGCATTTCAGAGATTATCAGTGCTGCCACTCCCATTACAGAACCGGAGTTACAAGGCTTGAGGGACAGATCTTTGTCAAAAGAGGAGCTTCATGCACCCACAGGACTTTGGCACTTACTGCTCGTGATGGCTTAAGTCTCTGTTCCCTGCATTCTAGCAAACTGCTTCTCAAGCATACCAGGTGGGGCTTCCATGGGCCCAGATAGGATGAGGCCCAAGGGAATGTCCTTCTGGAGGGCACATTGTATCAACCTTGGGGGTGTCTCTTTGGTGCCATCTCTACGAGGGCTCAGAGTGAACAAGCTATGGAGGCATGGCTGCCTTCATCTGGACTTCAAAGGATGCCCCAGAGACCCTCAGGGCACAGGCAGAGAACTGTCCTACTAGGGCAATGCCCAGTGGAGCTGAGAGCAAGAGTGAGGCCAGCACAGATAGCCCCCACTAGGGTCACAATTACTCAAGCAATGAGTACAGAACTGCCCCCTTAACCTCAGGTTGGTTGAGTCACTGGTGTGCAACTCTAGCCTAAGAGAGCCCCAGACATACAACTCCAACCTGTGAGAGGTGTGCATGGGCTACAACCAGCACATCCATTGAGACTGGGCTGCCTAGAGCCTTGGGGGCCCAGTTTGTGCCCCAGTGTGTCTGGAAGATATGTCAAAAAATTGTTCTCCGACTCTAATATTTAATGTTTTTTGCCTCGTTGGAGTTTGGACTTACTTGGAACCCTTCCTTCCTTCCTATTTCTCCCTTTTGTAATGGGCATGTGTATCCTATGCCTGTTTACTAGTGTATTTTATCAGTAAATTAATTGATTTCACAAGTTCAAAACTGGAAGGCAAAATGCCTTAGGATGAATCATATCTTGAATTGCACCCATATCTGAGTTAGATGATATTTAGATGAAAATCTGAACTTTAGACTTTTGAGTTGACATTAGAATGAGTTATGGATTTGGGGGCTACTGGGATGGAATACATTTTACATATGAGAATAATATGAATTTAGGGGGTCAGGGGTGTAATGTTATGGTTTGAATGTTTGTGTTCCCCCAAATTCATTGTTCAAACCCAATACCCAATGCAGTACTATTGATAATTGAGGCTTTTAGGGAGTGTGAGGGTCATTAGGTCATGAGAAAGAACCTTCATAAATGGGATTGGTGCTCTTTTAGAAGAGCTCCAAGGGAGCTTATTCACTCTTTCTCCCATGTGAGGATGCAGCAAGAAGGTGCCATTTTTGAAGCAGAGAGTGGACTCTCATCAGACACTGAATCTGTTGGTTCCTTGATCTTATATGCTTAGCACTGTTATGTCTCCTAAACAGTCATGATAAAAGTTTTTGCTAATTTCAAGCCATCTTCCCAAAATTTACCATGTAAATTCAATCTCTTGTGCCATTTAATCTCTACAAAGCTACTTTAGTATACACAGAATAAGAGGACATTTATTATCTTTACAAACACATATTTTTCTTGAGGATCCAGAATATTGAAGCGTCCAAATACCATCAATGAACTTCCATATATTGTTTTTTAGACAACGTGACTCAACATAATCATAATTCCAAACAAGAACACTCACATAATTACATCCATTAACACAGAAAAAAGCATTTGACAAAATTCAGTATTCATTTATGATTTTAAGAAAAAAAATCTCTAGGTAAACAATACATAGGAACTCCCTCAATGATGAAGAAACAGTGAAGGAACATCTTCAAAAACCTATAGTTAACATCATACTTCATTAAGAAAAACTGAATGTTTTCCCAGAAGAGCAGGAAGAAGGCCAGGGTGTCCCCTCCTACCAGTATTTTTCAGCATAGTAGTTACATTCCTAGTTGGTGAAATAAGGCAAGAAGAGTAAATTTAAAAAAACAAACATTATGAAAGAAAACATTAAGCATCCCCATTTTTCATGTGATGTAATTGTCCACATACCAAATATTAACAAACATATCCTTAAAAACTTTTAGAGCTAAGACGTGAGTTTACCAAGGTTTCAGGACACAAGTTCAATACATAAAAATCACATTTCTCTAACAATCGTATGTATGAAAATTAAAACATAATACCATTTAAAATTGTTCCAGTGTAAGCAAAATACTTACATTTAAATGTAAAAAGTACATACAGGATCTATATCCTGGAAATTATAAACTACTGATAAAAGAAATCAAAGACTACCTATATAGTTGAAGACACATCATATTCATAGATTGAAAGACAATATAGTAAAGATGTCAATTCTCTCCAAATTCATCTATAGTTTTTACACAATTTCTATCAAAATTCTCCAAATATTTTGTCTAACATAAGTTTATTCTAAAATTTATATGAAAAGTTACAAAACTTAGAATAGCCAAAACAATTTTGAAAAATAGTAATACAGTGAAGAGAATCACCTTGCCTAATACTAAGGTTTACTTCATAATTAAGGAAATCAAGAGTATGCTAATGACAGATGAATAGACATGTAGACCAATTTAACAGTGCAGAGAACTCCAAAATAGACCCACAAAATATACCTAATTAATTTTTGACAAAGGTACAAAAGTAATTCAATGGAGAAAGAAAAGCCTTTCAACAAATAGTTTTTAACTAAATGGCCATACATAGGCAAAAAACAAACAAGCAAACAAAAGAACTCTTAAACTTCACAAAAGTGTTAATTTAAAGTTACATTTTAAGTTACACTTTAAGTCCACAATGGAATGTGGACTCCAATGTAAAATGGAATATACATTTTTGAAAAACACAGGAGAACGGCTTCATGATCTAGCTCTAGGTGAAGAATTATTAGATTTGACACCAAAAGCATGATACATACAAGGAAACATTGCTAAACTGGACCTTATGAAAATAAAAAATTTTTGTTCTGAGAAAAGCTGTTCTAAAGAGGATGGGGGGAAAAGTTACAGGAACGGCGTTAGCAAAATGGAGTAATAGGAGGTTCAAAGACTGATCTGACAGCCATTCATGCATGAAATAATCTTCATCAGAGCTCTGAAATCTGAGAGAGGGAAGAAAGAACCAATATGGAGCATAGAAATGAGGAAAGACAAATTGGAAAATGTAGGAAGAATGATTTTACTTTAACCACGTCAATTCTCGCCCAAGCCTAACAGAGCAGATTGGAGAAAGATGCTCTCCACCTGGGAGCTCTCCCATTGGGGAGAAAGGGTGAAGTATGTGTCTGAATTTGCTGCAAATTCCAGCAACAGACTCACTCCAGGAGGCCACATCACCAAGCCAGTCGCCATGAACCCAGGCTCCAGATCTACCCCTGCAGACCCAGGCCCCAGTCCTGTGCCAGTGGATTCAGACACCAGCACACTGCTGCAGACTTAGGCTGCAGGATAGCCCCAGAGTCCAGTAAGCTCTTGCAGACACAGGAACCAGAACTACCCCTGTGTACACAGGTTTCTATACGCTAATAACAAACATTCTGAAAAAGAAAATCAAAGAATTTATCCTGTTTATAATAGCTCCCAAAAATACTTATGAATAAATTTAATCAGGAGGACAAACACCTGAACATTGAAATATATAAAATCTTGATGAAAGAAATTGAATATGGTACAAACAAGTGAAAACATATCTCATTTTCACAGATTGCAAATATATTTTTTGTCCATACTATCGAAAGCAACCTATAGGTTCAATGCAATCTGTATCAAAATGCAAATGACATTCTTCATAGAAACAGAAAAAAATTCAAAATTTTTATAAAGCAACAAAAGTCCATTATTAAGCAAACATAAAGCTGGAGGCATCACAAAATCTGACTTAAAACTATACTACAAATAGATAGCGTGCAAGATGGCATGGTACTGGCATGAAAACAAATACATGGACAATGGGACAGAATACAGAGCCCAGAAATAAAGTCACAAATATACAGTCAATGGATTTTAGAAAAATATGCCAAGAACACACAACAGGGAAATGGAAATTCCCTTCAAAAATTGGTTAAGAAAACTGGATATTGTAGTCAATATCCAGGGAAACTGGATATTATATGTAGAAACATGAAATTAGACCCTTATCTCACATCATACAAAAATCAACTCAAAATGGATTTAAAAACCCATAAGACCTGAAATTATAAAATTAATAAAAGAAAACATAGCAGAAAATCTTCATGACATTGGTTTGGGCATGATTTTGGAGATACGAATTGTATATGCAACAAAAGCAAAAATAGACAAATTGGATTATATCAAAGAAAATCTTCTGCATAGTCAAGGACACAGTTAACAGAGAGAATAAATAGAATATGAAATGATAGAAAACATTTGAAACCCATACATCTGATGAGGAGTTAATATCCAAAATACGTGAGGAACTCTAACAAATGAATGGTAAGAAAATGATCTGATTAAAAACTAGGCAAAGTATATAAAGAGAAATTTATTTTAAAAAGATACAAATCGCCAATAGATATTAGAAAAAAATACTCAAAATCACTAACAAATCATTAGAAAAATGCAAATTAAAACCACAATAAGACATCACCTCATACCTGTATGAGGTATAAGACATACCTCATACCTGAGAAAATAAGCATAGCTATTATCAAAAAGACTAAAGATAATAAGAGCTGGAGAAGATGTGGAGAAAAGGGAACTGATATGATTTGGCTCTATGTCCCCACCCAAATCTCATGTTGAATTGTAATCCCCAATGCTGGGGGAGGGATCTGTTAGGAGGTGACTGGATCACGGGGGCAGATTTCCCCCTTGCTGTTTCCGTGATAGTGAGTTCTCATGAGATCTGGTTATTTGAATGTGTGTAGCACTTCCCCCTTCTTTCTCCTCTCTCTTCTCTCTCTTTCTCTCTTGCCAGCCATGTGGATATGTGCTTATTTCCCCTTTGCCTGTCACTGTGATTGTAAGTTTCCTGAGGCTTCCCCAGCCAGGCCTCCTGTACAGCCTGTGGAACTGTGAGTCAATTAAATCTCTTTTCTTCATAAATTACCCAGTCTCAGGTAGTTCTTTATACCAGTGTGACAACAGACTAATAGAGAAAATTGGTACCAGAGAAGTGGGGCATTGCTATAAAGATACCTGAAAATGGGGAAGCAAGTTTGGAACTGGATAACAGGCAGAGGTTGGAAGGAAGCATTCAGCATGGGAGAAAGATGAAAGCCAGAAGACTCAGCAAGCCAGCTTATCCTACCTTCTTCCTTCCGCTTTTTTCTAGTCAGGCTGTAAACCACATTGAGAATGGGTCTTCCTCTCCCAGTCCACTGACTCAAATGTTAATCTCCTCTGGCAACACTCAAAGACACACTTAGAAACAATACTTTACCAGCAATCTAGGCATTCTTCAATCCAATCAGGTTGACAGCTAATATAAACCAACACAGGAACTGTTGGTGGTAATATAAATTCATATAGCCACTATGGGAAGCAGTACATAAGCTTCTCAAAATCTGAAAATAGAAATACCATATGATCCACCAATTGCACTACTGGGTAAACATCCAAAGGAACTGGATTCTAAAGAGATGTCCACACTACCCTCTTCAATGTAAAATTTTTAACAATAACCAAAACATGGAAGAAATCTAATCTAAATATCCATTAATAAATGAATGGATAAAGAAAACATGGTATATACATACAATGGAATATTATTTAGCTATAACAAAGGAATTCCTGTCATTTGCAACAACATAGATGAACCTGGAGGACAATAGGCTAAATGAAATAAGCCAAGCACAGGAAAAAAAAATGCTACATGATATTGTTTATATGACAAATCTTAAATAATAAAACTTAACAGAAGCAGAGAGTGGAATGGTGGTTACTAGGGACTGGGGGAAGGGAGAAATGGGGAGATATTAGTCAAAAGTTAAAACATTTTGGTTATCTGAGATAAGTAATTCCTAGAGATTGACTGAATGTCACTGTTTATATAGTTAACAATAATGTATTATGTACTTAAAAAATTCCTAGGGGGTATGATCATATGTTAAATGCTTCTATGAGAAAGGTAACAATAATAAATAAGTAAATAAATAAATAAAAGATTGGGAAAAAGTTTTGGAAGTTATAAATAGCTTACAACATGGTAGGTAGTGATCATTTCACAGATGTATAATTATCTCTAAACTCATCAACTTATTGTTTATTTATTTATCTTCTATTTATTTATTTATTTGAGACAGGGTCTTGCTTTGTTAACCAGACTGGAGTGCAGTGGTGTGAAAGCCTCAATCTCCTGAGCTCAAGAGATCCTCTTGCTTCAGCCTCCCAAGTAGCTGAGACTACAGGTGTGTGCCACCTCACCTGACTAATTTTTTAAAATATTATTACTTTTTTTAGAGACAAGGTCTCACTATGTTTCCCAGGCAGGTCTGGAACTCCTGAGCTCAAGTGATCCTCCCATCTTGGTGTTTCAAAGTGGTTTTTGTATGTCAAATAAAGCTATACAATTTAACCAAAAAAAGTAAGTAAAATAAACTGCAGAGTAGAAGAAAATATTTGCCATCTTGCCTTTATGGTATTTAAAGACAACTAAACTGAACCTTAAAAAAAGACAATCTGATTAAAATAGGCTAGATATGATCCAATGCTTTACTCAGGAGGATATACTGATGACATATAAGTTCATTGAAAAAATATTGAATATAATTAACCATTAAAGAATGCAAATATCACTATGCACATATAAAAATGAGAAAATAATAAGTAGTGCTAACACCAAACGCCAGTGAGGATATGGAGAAACTTCTCACTCACACACTGCTAGTGGAAATGAAAAATGGTAGAGCCAGTCAATCAAAGATTATAGCAGTTTCTCATAGAACCAAAAACAAACTTAGCTTGCAAATCAGAAATTGCACCCTTAGAAGTTTGTCCTTGGACAAGGAAACAATACACGTATTGTCTCAGTTTCTGCGAGTGATGAAAGGAATGGCACAGCTTGGTCTTTTGCTTTAGATATTTGCATAGGCTGGTATTAAAATGCCAGCCAATTTCATCTGAAGGTTTTACTGAAATGAATATGCTCCCAAATTTGTCACGTGGTTGTCAGAAGGCTGTTGTATTAACATGCTCATTTCCTCAAGGTCTTTTGGGTGGAGGCCATACTCAGTTTCTTCCAATGTATGCCTCTTCAACATGGCAGCTTGTTTCATCCAAGTAAGCAATGAAGAAGGGGCAGGAGAACAAAATGAAAAATACTATCTGTTATAACCTAATATTGCAAGTTATAGTCCACCATTTTTTCCATACTCTATTTGCTAGAAGCAAGTCACTATGTCCATCCCTCACATGGTTGGTAGGGAAAGTATATTATAAAGGGAGTAAGCAGAAGATGATAAGATATTGGAGGGCATTTTAAAAGCTGAGCAGCACAGTTCAGCTTCTAATGTTGCATATCTTTTAGACATAAAAACCACAAGAATTGTCAAGCTCTCCAGAATTCTCATTTCATTATAGCATCAGTTCAAAGCCTATTTTTCATCTGTGTTAACTCCATCTGTGGATTAGGTTCGTGGGTATACTTCCTTGAGTATTGCTCCTCCATTTGTAGATCTTTGACACTAGAGAGTAATCTGTCCCCAACCCCAACAATATATAATGGTAATAAAGGCATAGAATAACTTACAGATACTTTCATTCAAAGTGTGTGTGTTGGGGGGAGGATTAGAACTAAAAAGGAATTACTAGTCCATAGCAATTCTGAAATATCTAGAAGGGCTCATGTTGGGAGTTCCTTCATTGACTTTCAAGATTTCTGAATAATCTCTCTTGGCTCTCAGTTCTGCCTTCTCAGTTCTTATTTCACTAAGCATTCCTTCTTTTTTTTTCAGGAAAGGTAGCACGCATTTGCCTCTCAGCAATTGTCTCAGCCTGCCTCCTCTCAGTAGAATTTTGGGGGTCCAACAGCCTCTTTTCATTTTGTATTTTCTTTACTGGCAGTTTCTCAAAAACCGTAGGTTTCCTGTGAATCTCTTTGGGACTCATTACATTAGACAAAAGCCATGCTCTCAAATATCTTTCAAATGAACCATTTCCTACCTTGGGCTTCTGCTGAGATGGCTGAAGGACAAAGCTCTGAAGTTTCTAGATGCTCTACTTTTTAAAATTAGAGCATTTGTGAGGCACAGTCTTTCTTTCTGGAAAGGACTTTTGTATAACTGAGTAATATTCTGAGCCTTTTATTGGAGAACATTAGTTAAGAGTTGATCTTGACCAATCTTTTGGAACTCTTAACTAGTGTTTTATAGCCTCACTCTTGACCATGGTTTCCTAATAGTTCTTGGAATCCATTTCTTTATTTTAGCATTTTTTGCTGTCTGTAGAGGCTAAGATTTTTCAAAATCATCAATGGTTATGTTTTATTTAACAGTTCCCTCAGCTTATTTCATTTCATATTATATTATAAGCTGTTAGAAGGGATCAGAAGCTAGATCACCAAGTTATGTACACATTCTACTTTCCACATACTGTAGAAGACAATATGCTAAGCTTTCTGCCACTATATAAAAAGAACCTTACTTCCTCCAGTCTTTAATAATAATACTCCTAACTACCACTTGAACCCTCACCAGCCAGGTCCTTAAGCTCCGGAGTTGTACTTAAGGTCCGTCCCAGGCAATTTGAGCTTTCTGTACCTTGGTCTTCAATATTCTTTTGGTCCCTATCTACTTCCTTGTTCTATATTCCTTCCGATTTTTTTTTTTTTTTTTTTTTTTTTTGAGACGGAGTCTTGCTCTGTCGCCCAGGCTGGAGTGCAGAGGCACGATCTCTGCTCACTGCAAGCTCCGCCTCCCGGGTTTATGCCATTCTCCTGCCTCAGCCTCCCGAGTAGCTGGGACTACAGGCGCGCGCCACCTCGCCCGGCTAGTTTTTATTTTTGTATTTTTTAGTAGAGACGGGGTTTCACCGTGTTAGCCAGGATGGTCTCGATCTCCTGACCTCGTGATCCACCCGTCTCGGCCTCCCAAAGTGCTGGGATTACAGGCTTAAGCCACGGCGCCCGGCCTCCTTCCCACTTTTGAAGGTATTTGTTATAGCAGCACCATATTTCCAGGTATCAAATCTGTATCAGTTATCTATTGCTGCCTAACAAATTACCACCAAAATTAAGGACATTAAACAACACATATTTATTATATCACAGCTTCTGTGAGTCTAAAATTCAAGCACATCTTATCTGGGTTCTCTGCTTCACAGTCTGTTACAAGCTGAAATCAAGGTGTTATCTGCTTTCTGGGACTGTTGTCTCATCTCTTGGTCTGACTTGCAAAGCTCCTCTTCATAGCTTGCTTGTGTGGTTTTGGCAGAATTCAGTCCCTCACAGGCTGTTGAACTGAGGGCCTCAGATTTCCACTGTCCCACAGTTGCTTTCCTTGTGGGATTTTCCAGGAAGGCAGCCTGCTTCAGCAAAGCAAGCAATCTGAGAACGCAAGGGAGACAGTCCATGCAAAACAGAAGTCACTATCTATTCTCATCTTCTTTCTTGTCTCTAACCTCTAATCTTGTGACATTCCACAACTTTTGCATTTTATTTGTTATAAGCAAGTCATTAGATACAGCCTACAGGCAAAGGAAGGGATTACACAAAGGAATGAATGACAGAAAGTGGGATCGCTGAGAGTCATTACAGGAGCAGATCACCACACGAAGGTTTCTCAAGGGATTAGGGTTGCTGACACCAGATATAACAATTAACTAACTCATCCTCCATTTCTAGGTTCTGTTTTATTTTTACACATCAAATAAGCACCAAATGATATTTAAATGCAACACTCTAATTTATAATTCTTGTGCGAAATTTCAGATGTCACATATTATCATGTGTTCTGGAACATGTGCCTTTATATTGCAAGATTAACCAAGTCTCTAAAGCCTTTTTGTCCTCTTTTTATATTATGATGACATAGATATAAGCATTCATATATATTCATGCATGTATATACACATGAGCCTGTATATGCATACTATAGCAATGTTTCCCAGTATAGATTCTTGTTTGGTTTCCAACCCTTTGTACACTTGTATTTTGATCAGATACAAATCAAATAATTTAAGAAATATGTAAAGTCAATTAATGTTCTTTGTGAAGCAAGGAAAATGGGAAACTTTGTATTAGCGTTTTACAATTTAAAGCTACCAGAAGTCAGTAAAATCTTGTGCTTAAAATATATATGTACTTTGTTTTACATAAAGACTGATAAAATTTTAATCCAAAAAGCAATGTAATTGGATAACTTAGGCTTGTTTTAATTATCATTTAGACATCACATGGGAAATAAATGCCAGCACAAGTTTAAATCCATTCAATATAATTGTGATAGTCATTATGGAATGCAGTATCTGATAATCAACATAATTTAACACAGCTGAATATAAATTATCACATTTTGTTACCATTTCTGGACCACACATGGTGCCATCAGCCACATAGGCATTGTCTGTTCCATCTGATCTCATGGAGGACCCAGTGGCTATAGATACACAGACATGGTCTTGAATATATGAATAAACTGTATATTGAATGTCACTTTTATAAGCATTTTTATGCGGCTGAACACAAGCTAATTTTCCACAGAGAACATCCCTGGAAGTGGAAAGCAAAAAATTCCTTATCAGTTTATCTCTTAATGATAACAAGTTCCAAGTAAGTACTGCATAGATGGTAACATAAATACTGTTAATTGAAAGTATAACACTTGAAAAATGCCAAACTAAAACATTATTTTATGGTGCACAACAACTAAATGCAACTGTCTTAATAGCAGAATTGAAATGTATATGCTTAACTCAGATGTGAAGACATGACTTCATTTCCTATTATAGAGCCCAATTTTGGTTTTCTAGGTTCCAGTCGTCTTAGACCATACACATTTTACCACACTCTGGGAGAATTAGTCACTTGCCCCAGTTTGATATAGCTTGGCCAGCCTGGTCACTTACTACACAAAATTTGCTGAGAGTGGCTAATTGCATTTCTCTTTCTGTACATTTTATTGTGCCTATCATTTTTGTCATGATGTCTAGACAGTACATTTCTGCTGTATACACACCCTTCATTTTGATGCACAATTTCTCCCAACATACAGATATTTCCAGCATATTTAACTTATCTGTTAAAAATTTAAGAACTTTTAGATCCCCTCCATGCCACAAACATACCAAAGGTTATCTTATCCCACAGATGCTTTATTTCGCCATTTGTAATCTATCATTGGGTAAAATACTGGCTTCTCTATGAGGCTAACAGTATTTCTAGACTATGCTCTGAAAGATAATCTATGTAACTTTTTTTTTTACTTGAAATTATTGAAATCTAATTATCAAATACCATCCTCAATTAGAATAATCATTTTTAGCCATTGATCTGCGTCTACTGAACATGTCATTATTATTTCATCAAAAGGCTCCTCTTAGGGAATTTTCCCCATTTGTCCTAAAAGACCATTTGAGGCTTTTTCAGTATCAGAAGAATACGCTTAATTACATCAAGAAGTAAAGATTGAAATGAGATTAAGAGCTGAAACCTAAATTACATTCCACTTTTGTCTTCCCTCCAGCATAACTTTTCTACTTTCCCGGGTCTCGATATTTCTTTTGATTTTGGCTCCACTCTCTTTCTATAGAATATATTCTAAACCAGACTTGCATAGTACGTATGTATTCTCCTAGTTTGGCTATTGAGTACAAATTCTTCCTCCAAGTCCATTTTCCCAAAATTTGCACTTATAGTTAAATTCTTAGAACTATTTTTTTCTTTTCTGAAAAGGAATCGCAGTCTGTTTAGATGAGATGATGTATGCTATTCAATTTTAGTTTCATCTAATGATGTTATTTCAGGAAAATTCATGTACTATTATCACATAAGACAAAGTCCAAAGGAGTCATGTTTGCTAACTTTCACAATTTCTTCCAGGTATCTTTTATCTTTTTTTCATGAATAATCTTAAATTAAAGGCAGCAAATGTGCCTCTGAACATCAGGAAGAAGATTAAGTGGGGTTGTCATGCCACCATCTTCTGTCTTTGTGGGGATCCACTGTGGTGTAACTGAGACTGCTGGCCCCTGGTGCTCTGTATTAATATCCAATAGGTGTGGCTGATTATGCAGGGTCTCCTCCTGAGATCCCCACTCATCAGTACTTTCTTTGTGATTCCACCTTTCTTCTTTCCATGTACTAATCCTCCTGTGTTGGGGCAAGTGGGAAGTTCTGCATCCTCTCCATAGCATACATATCCATGGTAATTTCATATAAGGAGGAGGGTGAGGGAGGATACTACTTTAGTCCCACCCAACTGGATACCTTCTTCATCCATTTCTCATCTTCATAAAGGAACCGTATTGTTTTTAACAGTACTGATAGTGGTGCTTACCTGAAGATTTTATTATGATTTTTCCTGGCTATGTCTTTGAGACTGAAAGAAATGTCTGCTTCTCCCTGAATTAATTATATCTTTTTTTTTATGTTATTCCTATTCTCTTATTTTGTGAATCTGGCTCTGTTACACATTTTTGTAACTCTTTAATTTTCAATGAAATTAAGGAAGATAAAATTAAGGAAATATTCGTTATGGGGTAGGCACTTCCTTTATTAGATTACTGGATTTCATTAATCCCTTTATTACATGGATTATAGTGACACTACGTCCCAGTAGTCTGAATTTAGCTATTAACAGATACTTCCATGCTTTACATATTGATGTTTTGGACACAATCAGCAAAAACAAAAATAACGTTCTTCTTCTCAACAATTCTATGTCTTAAAAATCAAAGTTTGAGGTTTGCTTTAAGATTGTTGCTATTTACAGACTTAATACAAAACCTCATTTGAATTCTCAATGTAGAGTAGCAGTTCTGATTTCTGGCACTGTGTGTCCATTTTCTTCCTCTGTTACTAAGTATTAGCCTTTTTTTTTTTTTTTTTTTTTTTTTTTTGTCCAATCTCATTTTTAGGATGATATCAAGGGAAAATAATAGAAAATCCTGAATTTCATAGAAAAAAATGTATGCATTGGTATTTGAAAATATTCCCATGTTATACAATTTAACGTTCATTACTACTTAAATACATAATTTTTATGATTCAAAGAAGTAATCATTTTCCACATACGTACTTCCTTTCACATGGTAATGGTTGTGAATTTTTAAAACCACAGTTTTCAGATCTTTCATGCAGAGAATTAACTTCTTTAAAACAGGCAAATGGAGCACCTTGAGCACCTTAAAATGCAAACATGTCAGTTGAATTATCAGTCTTAATATAAATTAAATGTCAGTAACGGACTAAGGAAATTTAATTTCAAAAAGATCATGTACTTATTGATCATGCTTTTGTTTCTATGCATACCCTGTCGATGCAAGTAGAAAGAAATATTGTCTTATCTTACACACACAGAAAATGATTATATCTATTGCAATAAGTTATTTTATTTTTAAAACAATATATTTCTCTTTCTGGGGGGAGCAAATACTTCCTAGTCTAATGAATATTGAGCTTGACCTTGTAACTTCCTCTTCTTAACGAAATGAGAGATCTGAAGCATGTCACTTATGGACAGAAACCTCTGGAACTTACATAGTTTTCCAGAGTCTATCTCCTGTCCTTTGTAGCACATGTGTTTTATTTGGTCCTTCCAGCATGCTGGCTATACTTTGCTTATTTTGCCTGACTAGTACAAAATCACTGATGGATTGGATCAATGTTACGTTTTACGGGAAGTCCAAATCTCTTCTACTATATTATGATGGAGGGAAAAAGAGCAAATGTAACCCTGGAGAAAAATTCTAAATGAATCCTGTTATCCACTCTACGTGAATGTAAACTATTTCTAATCTTCTTTTCAAATAGGGATAGAAAATAATACACTTGCCAAGATGGCCGAATAAGAACAGCTCCAGTCTGCAGCTCCCAGTGTGATCAATGTAGAAGACGAGTGATTTCTGCATTTCCAACAGAGGTACCTGGTTCATCTCACTGGGACTGGCTGGACGGTGGGTGCAGCCCATGGAGGGTGAGCTGAAGCAGGGCGGGGCATCACCTCACCCCAGAAGCACAAGGGGTTGGAGGATTTCCCATTCTTAGCCAAGGGACGTCGTAACAGACTACCTGGAAAAATGGGGCACTCCCACCCAAATATTGCACTTTTCCCAAGGTCTTAGAAATTGGCAGACAAGGTGATTCTCTACCGTGCCTGGCTTGACAGGTCCCACGCCCACAGAACCTTGCTCGCTGCTAGTGCAGCAGTCTGGGATCGATCTGCGAGACAGTAGCCTGGCTTGGGGAGGGGCATCTGCCATTGCTGAGGCTTGAGTAGGTAAACAAAGTGGCTGGGAAGCTGGAACTTGGTGGAGCCCACCACAGCTCAACAAGGCCTACTGCCTCTAGACTCCACCTCTGTGGGCAGGGCATACCTGAACAAAAGGCAGCAGACAACCTCTGCAGACTTAAACGTCCCTGTCTGATAGTTCTGAAGAGAGCAGTGGTTCTCCCAGCATGACAGCTGAGCTCTGAGAAGGGACAGACTGCCTCTTCAAGTGGGTCCCTGACCCCCGTGTAGCCTAACTAGAAGACACCTCCCAGTAGGGGCCGACAGACACTTCATATAGGTGGCTGCCCCTCTGGGACGAAGCAATATTTGCTGTTCTGCAATATTTGTTGTTCTGCAGCCTCCGCTGGTGATACCCAGGGAAACAGGGTCTGGAGTAGACCTCCAGCAAACTTCGACAGACCTGCAGCTGAGGGACCTGACCATTAGAAGGAAAACTAGCAAACAGAAAGAAATAGAATCAACATCAACAAAAAGATCATCTATACCAAAATCCCATCTGTAGGTCACCAACATCAAAGACCAAAGGTAGACAAAACCACAAAGATGGGGAGAAACCAGAGCAGAAAAGCTGAAAATTCTAAAAATCAGAGTGCTTCCTCTCCTCCAAAGGATCACAGCTCCTCGCCAGCAATGGAGCAAAGCTGGATGGAGAATGACTTTGACGAGTTGACAGAAGTAGGCTTCAGAAGGCTGGTAATAATAAACTTCTCCAAGCTAAAGGAGGATGTTCAAATCCATCACAGGGAAGCTAAAAAACTTGAAAAAAGATTAGATGAATGGCTAACTAGAATAAACAGTGTAGAGAAGACCTTAAATGACCTGATGGAGCTGAAAACCATGGCACGAGAACTTCGTGAGGCATGCACAAGCATCAATAGCTGATTCGATTAAGTGGAAGAAAGAGTTTCAGTGATTGGAGATGAAATTAATGAAATAAAGTCAGAAAACAAGGTTAGAGAAAAAAGAGTAAAAAGAAATGGACAAAACCTCCAAGAAATATGGGACTATATGAACAGACCAAATCTACGTTTGATTGGTGTACCTGAAAGTGATGGGGAGAACGGAAGCAAGTTGGAAAACACTCTTCAGGATATTATCCAGGAGAACTTCCCCAACCTAGCAAGGCAGGCCAACATTCAACTTCAGGAAATACAGAGAACACTGCAAAGATACTCCTAGGGAAAAGCAACCTCAAGACACATAATTGTCAGATTCACAAAGGTTGAAATGAAGGGAAAAATGTTAAGGGCAGCCAGAGAAAGAGTTCGGATTACCCACAAAGGGAAGCCCATCAGACTAACAGTGGATCTCTCGGCAGAAACCCTACAAGCCAGAAGAGAGTAGAGGCCAATATTCAACATTCTTAAAGAAAAGAATTTTAAACCCAGAATTTCATATCCAGTCAAACTAAGTTTCATAAGTGAAGGAGAAATAAAATCCTTTACAGACAAGCAAATGCTGAGAGATTTTGTCACCACCAGGCCTGCCTTACAGGAGCTCCTGAAGGAAGCACTAAACATGGAAAGAAAGAACTCGTACCAGCCACTGCAAAAACAGGCCAAATTGTAAAGACCATCGATGCTATGAAGAAACTGCATCAATTAACGGGAAAATTAACCAGTGAACATCATAATGATAGGATCAAATTCACACATAACAATATTAACCTTAAATGTAAATGGGATAAATGCCCCAATGAAAAGACACAGACTGGCAGATTGGATAAAGAATCAAGACCCATCAGTGTGCTGTATTCAGGAGACTCATCTCACATGCAAAGATGCACATAGGCTCAAAATAAAGTGGAGGAAGATCTACCAAGCAAATGAAAAGCAAAAAAAAAAGCAGGGGTTTCAATCCTAGTCTCTGATAAAACAGACTTTAAACCAACAAAGATCAAAAGAGACAACAAAAGCCATTACATAATGGTAAAGGAATCAATTCAACAAGAAGAGCTAACTATCCTAAATGGATATATGCACCCAATACAGGAGCATCTAGATTCATAAAGCAAGTCCTTAGAGACCTACAAAGAGACTTAGACTCCCACACAATAATAATGGGAGACTTTAACACCCCACTGTCAATATTAGACAGATCAACGAGACAGAAGGTTAACAAGGATATTCAGGACCTGAACTCAGCTCCGCAACAAGCAGGCCTAATAGACATCTACAGAACTCTCCAGCCCAAATCAACAGAATATACATTATTCTCAGCACCACATTGCACTTATTCTAAAACTGACCACAAAATTGGAAGTAAAGCACACCTCAGCAAATGTAAAAGAACAGAAATCACAACAAACTGTCTCTCATACCACAGTGCACTCAAATTAGAATTCAGAATTAAGAAACTTACTCAAAACCACACAACTACATGGAAACTGAACAATCTGCTCCTGAATGACTACCAGGTAAATAACGAAATGAAGGCAGAAATAAAGATGTTCTTTGAAACCAATGAGAACAAAGACACAATGTACCAGAATTTCTGGGACACATTTAAAGCAGTGTGTAGAGTGAAATTTATAGCACTAATGTTCACAAGAGAAAGCAGGAAAGATCTAAAATCAACACCTTAACATCATGATTAAAAGAACTAGGGAAGCAAGAGCAAATAAATTCAAAAGCTAGCAGAAGGCAAGAAATAACTTAGACCAGAGCAGAAATGAAAGAGATAGAGACACAAAAAACCCTTAAAAAAATCAAGGAATCCAGGATCTGGATTTTTGAAAAGATCAACGAAATTGACAGACTGCTAGCAAGACTAATAAAAAAGACAAGAAAAAAGAATCAAATAAATGTGATAAAAAATGGCAAAGGGATACCATCACTGATCCTACAGAAATACAAACTACCATCAGAGAATACTGTAAACACCTCTACACAAATAAACTAGAAAATCTAGAAGAAATGGATAAATTTCTGGACACACACACCCTCCCAAGACTAAACCAGGAAGAAGCTGAATCCCTGAATAGACCAACAATAGACCCTGAGGCAATAATTAATAGCTTAGCAACCAAAAAAAGTCCAGGACCAGACTGATTCACAGTCAAATTCTACCAGAGGTACAAAGAGGAGATGGTACCACTCCTTCTGAAGCTATTCTAATCAATAGAAAAAGAGGGAATCCTCCATAACTCATTTTATGAGGCCAGCATCATCCTCATACCAAAACCTGGCAGAGACACAACAAAAAAAGAGAATTTTAGACCAATATCCCTGATGGATATCAATGCGAAAATCCTCAATAAAATACTGGCAAACCGAATCCAGCAGCACATCAAAAAGCTTATCCACCACGATCAAGGGGGCTTCATCCCTGGGATGCAAGGCTGGTTCAACATACGCAAATCAATAAATGCAATCCATCATATAAACAGAACCAAAGACAAAAACTACATATTATCTCAATAGATGCAGAAAAGGCCTTTGACAAAATTCAACAGCACTTCATGCAAAAAACTCTCAATAAACTGGGTATTCATGGAACGTATCTCAAAATCATAACAACCATTTATGATAAGCCCACAGACAATAGCATACTGAATAGGCAAAAACTGGAAGCATTCCCTTTGAAAACTAGCACAAGACAAGAATGCCCTCTCTTACCACTCCTAGCCAACATAGTGTTGGAAGTTCTGGCCAGGGCAATTAGGCAGGAGAAAGAAAGAAAGGGTGTTCAATTAGGAAATGAGGATGTCAAATTGTCCCTGTTTGCAGATGACATGATTGTATATTTAGAAAACCTAATTGTCTCAGCCCAAAATCTCCTTAAGCTGATAAGCAACTTCAGCAAAGTCTCAGGATACAAAATCAATGTGCAAAAATCACAAGCATTCCTATACACCATTAAGAGACAAACAGAGAGCCAAATCTTGAGTGAACTCCCATTCACAATTGCTACAAAGAGAATAAAATACCTAGGAATCCAACTTACAAGGGATGCAGAGGATCTCTTCAAGAAGAACTACAAACCTCTGCTCAATGAAATAAAAGAGGACACAAACAAATGGAATAATATTCCATACTCATGAATAGAGAGAATCAATATCGTGAAAATGGCCATACTGCCCAAAGTAATTTATAGATTCAATGCCATCCCCATCAAGCTACCAATGACTTTCTTCACAGAATTGGAAAAAAACTACTTTAAATTTCACATGGAACCAAAAAAGAGCCTGCATAGCCAAGACTATCCTAAGCAAAAAGAACAAAGCTGGAGGCATCACGCTACCTGGCTTCTACAAGGTAGAAGGCTAGAGTACTACAAGGCTAGAGTAACCAAAACAGCATGGTACTGATACTAAAACAGATACATAGACCAATGGAATGGAACACAGGCCTCAGAGATAACACCACGCATGTACAACCATCTGAACTTTGACAAACCTGACAAAAAGAAGAAATGCGGAAAGGATTCCCTATTTAATAAATGGTACTGGGAAAACTGGCTAGCCATATGTAGAAAGCTGAAACCGGATCCCTTTCTTACACCTTATAGAAAAATTACTTCAAGATGGATTAAAGATTTAACTGTTAGACCTAAAACCATAAAAACCCTAGAAGAAAACCTAGGCAATATCGTTCAGGATATAGGCATGGGCAAGGACTTCATAACTAAAATACCAAAATCTATGAAAACAAAAGCCAAAATACACAAATGGAATCCAATTAAACTAAAGAGCTTCTACATGTCAAAAGAAACTACCATCAGAGTGAACAGGCAACCTACAGGATGGGAGAAAATTTTTGAATCTACCCATCTGACAAAGGACTAATATGGAGAATCTACAAAGAAGTCAAACAAATTTACAAGAAAAAACAAACAACCCCATCAAAAAGTGGGCAAAGGATATAAATAGACACTTCTCAAAAGAAGACATCTTTGCAGCCAGCAGACACATGAAACAATGCTCACCATCACTGGTCATCAGAGAAACGCAAATCAAAACCACTGTGAGATACCATCTCATGCCAGTTAAAATGGTGATCATTAAAAAATCAGGAAACAACAGATGCTGGAGAGGATGTGGAGAAACAGGAATGCTTTTACACTGTTGGTGGGAGTGTAAATTAGTTCAACCATTGTGGAAGACAGTGTGACAATTCCTCAAGGATCTAGAACTAGAATTTGCCATTTGACCCAGTGATCCCATTACTGGGTGTATACCTAAAGGATTATAAATCATGCTACTGTAAAGACACATGCACATGTATGTTTATTGTGGCACTATTCACAATAGCGAAGACTTGGAACCAACCCAAAGGTCCATCAATGATAGACTGGATTAAGAAAATGTGGCACATATACACCATGGAATAGTATGCAGCCATAAAAAAGGTTGAGTTCATGTTCTTTGCAGGGACATGGATGAAGCTGGAAACCATCATTATCAGCAAACTATCACAAGGACAGAAAACCAAACAGTGCATGTTCTCACTC
The DNA here is from genome assembly GCF_002776525.5 of Piliocolobus tephrosceles. NCBI lineage: Eukaryota > Metazoa > Chordata > Mammalia > Primates > Cercopithecidae > Piliocolobus > Piliocolobus tephrosceles. Next base: position 38,070,408 of record NC_045440.1, on the reverse strand, counting down.
ATAGGTGGGAATTGAACAATGAAATCACTTGGACACAGGGCAGGGAACATCACACACCGGGGCCTGTCAGAGGGTGGGGGTTGCAGAGAGGGATAGCATTAGGAAAAATACCTAATGTAAATGATGAGTTGACGGGTGCAGCACACCAACATGGCACATGTATACCTATGTATCAAACCTGCGCGTTGTGCACATGTACCCTAGAACTTAAAGTATAATAAACAATAATAATAATAATTAATAATAATAATAATACACTTGCTTTTAGGGGCAAGTGTATCAGGGGATACACTTCTGACACATAGTTGAGGCCATGCTAATCTGCGCTAGCATGGACATACACTGGCACAGTGAATGCAATCAACTCTACTACCTGATTACATTTGTAGTAGTTTAATATTATCTTCCAGGATGATCTTGTTTCTGCAGGGATCCTATTGAATAATTTAACATGTGTGTTATATAGCCAACCACCCCTTCATCCTTTAGATCTTTAAAGGTAGCACTAATTTCTTGAAGCAGAGAGTTACAGATATCAAACACACTAAGGTCCCACTGAGGGAATTGCACAAATTATTAAATATGCCAACTCCAATTATATACACTAGGTCTGAGAAATAACAAATCCCAAATGGATTTGTGGAACTAGCAGACCCACCGTAAACTGAAACTTGGCCAGGACTCTATTTAACTTTGGGTGTCTCTAAGTCCTCACTGTCACAGAGAGACCATGATCACATTGGGCTTCTGGATATTAATGTCAATGCAGTCTGTGTCCACTAGTTTTTAAAATGCTTGGATATTTTCTTTTCCCCAGTGAACGGATATGTGATTAATGGTTGTAAGTCCATATGGGAACATACTAGAGGAATAGTTAACATGTATATTTGCCAAGGTGCTATGGGGTTTTTCTTCTATGGCCGTTGCTCCCGCTTAAGTCTATGAGTTTGGCTCTGAAAATTGGTTTAGATTCAGAGTGTGGACCTAACATTGCGATATTTACTGAGACAACTCTTCACAGCCTCCTAGTCATCTATTTTAATACATTTCCTTTAATGGAACAATTTGAGTAGCACCCTTATTGACTGCTCACAGAATACAGGGAAATCATACTGTATTAACTCTCTCCCTGACACTTGGTAGGGAAGCTACCCATGTCTGCTACTGCGTATCTACGGCTTATAACAACATTATTCATCTGGCTTCTGGTAGTTAAGCACTGTTATTGGGTCTTGATTTTTCCAGATCTTATCATATCCATTGCTACTGGTGAGTGTACTACTATAGTGGCATTCCGACTCTGACTTGCAGAGGAGGCCATCTTTGAAATTTATAGTGAATATGGTATCCCTTTCTCTAGCACATTCCTTATGGCCTTGGGCTTTCCTGTTTGGCCAAATCATTTGGCCTTAAATACACAGTATATAGACTACAATATTCCCACTTCCCTGAGCCTTTTTCCTCTTTTCTCCACTATCTGCTATGGAAATTCTGTCATTTAAATTTCACTTAGGGTGAGTCATCATGTTTTTTCCATGCTGCTGGAAGCCATCCTAGTGGAAAGATTTTACTGTCTTCTAGGATCCATGCCAGTATGTTAAATGCTGTACTTTGGGAGAGTGCTCCCAAAATAATAAATACCCCCCTATCCCATGTTGTGTTCGTCTATTCAATCTCATGATCAAGCTCTCAGAATTTGGTCCCATGTGTACTTCCCTGATGTTGGCAGTAACTGCTGGCAAGGCCCAAATCTTTTTTGGGGTATAGTTTCCTTACTGCTTTATAAAGTCTCTCACATCCCTGTCTCTATTATTCTGTGCCTTTTTCTCCATTTTCAGCTAGTGGCCATGAAGGATAGTGGGAAGATACTGATGAGAATACACTTTATGTTATGAAGAGGGATAGGGGAGAAATCAGAACTAGATCATTCTATAGGTTCAATAGACTCAAAGAAGCCTGGAGGCTCAAAATTAGGGTGGTCATATTTTCAATTGTCTCCATTCCAAGTGTAGGTCCCATTCGTCTCCCAATTAGAACCCTAATCCTGAAAAATATGCCTGATAAGGAATTCAAACTTATATAGAGTTTAACTTCTCAATTAAGTCTTCCTCATCTCCCTCTAACCTCTTTTTTAAATGATGAGGGCTCTTTATAAGTTAGCAGAGGCCCTCTAGACTCACACTTTGCTTTCAAATGCATGTCCTTTTGTTATATTTTCCTAAGTTCAATGATATTTGGCAATAACCATTTAATGCCATTACCCTTAGAATTATTATTTGCCCCATTAATTTCAATTGTACCAGCTAATGTATTCTCTCTCACAAGTATAGTATCCCAATCTGCCGAGAGAGTGTATTATCAGCTTCCGCCAGTGATGAGGTGCTCATTGATAGCCTGGCAGAGAGTGATTTGGATTTGAAACCTCATCTTTTAGGCTATATTTACTTATTCCACTGTCATTACCAATTAGTAGTTGGGGCCTCTAGGAGCTGACATCTAAATGAGGTATACTGTAAAGGCTATTTATTAAAGATCAGAATATTCAGAAGTGGAAGGAAGCTGGATGAAGAAGAGGAAAAGTCAAACTGAGATGCAAACCCAACAAGGTCTTGAACAAACCAATAGGTAGCTGTGTGGTATAATTAACCTGCCAGTGTGTGTTTGGGCCAAAATAGGGAGACTTTTTTTTTATAAAACCCCCACCTCACGTAATTGTTGCATGTGTGCTGGCTTGAGATGTGTGTGCCTTTGGGCAAAGTGTCTCTTTGCAGTTGAGAAAAATTCTGAAAGAGCTGATAGTTGAAGACTACTTGATGACAGATGGCGGTATTTTCCTTATTCACTACCTTGATTTTCTTTTATTATTCTATTTTTATTGTTTTAAATGCAAAGAACATGGCTATAGGTTTTATATTTCTTTTGTTTTACTGTCCTTTTATCTTGGTTATAAGTTCCATGAGTATAATAATCATGTGACAATGTCCATCCAGTTGAATATTGTAGACTCTTTGCATATACACACTCAGTGTATAATTTTGAATAACAAATCTACTTATATTTCAACATTTCTTTAAAAGTTTAAATTTACTTAATAAAAGAATGCAAAATTAATGTAACTACTTGTTAGTTAACATGTCCCATATAAAATACCACATATGGTTTTTGGTAACAGAAGAAAAATGCCTGCAAGTAAAAAGCTAAGTAAACGAATCAAGGAGAAAATGGGAAATGAATGAATTAATGGATGAACAAAACACTGCATCAGAAGATGAAATTTTTGACGCATTCACGTTAGTTTTGTGGAGATCCTAGAACATATATTATAGGAATACAAAACATTTTCCTAAACATCCTGTTGCAACTAGAACTCAAAAAGATGTCCTGTGTCAAGTAAATGAATTCTAGTTTGAAGGCTTTTTTTTTATTAAAAAAATAGAAGAATATATTGTAGACTCTCCTTAATGAACTTTACAGAAAGTATTATTTAATTTTACTTTTAAGAGGTATTTTAAACCCTGTTAAAAATAACAAGTAATACTATTCAAATAGAAATAAGTATTAAAAAAACGAAACACACACATATATAAAAAGTAGCATCCTAGAAACACAGCACACAGAAAATAGCATGGACTTGTGATTTAAGAAATCATATTTCTGCAGCTTTTGTTGAATTTTGGTTAAGCCTCCTAAACTGAAATTTATTACTCAAATAATTAGGAAGACAAGATGGACCATACAAAATGTCATTTGGTACAAACTGTATTCCTGAGTTTTCCACTAGGCAAATAAACCAACTTTACTCAACTAGAAAATAATTATATTTATATGCATTTCACTGGGTAATTTTGATCTGTTTCTATTATTTTAATTCCTCTAAAACTACAAAATTATATTTGGATATTATGAATAATTGCTCGCCAGAAAAGCAAATATATATGCACAAGTATATTAGAATTACTCTCAAAGCTGTTTGAAAAACAAAATATAAAAATGAATTTTGATCAGGTGGCTTAAGACCACCATTATCTTAGCAATTATTCCTCAATTAGGAAATATGATTATTTTTAAATGAAATTCATTCTGAGCCTTGTAAGTTTCATGCCATCAAAATTAGATCATTGCCGGGCGCGGTGGCTCAAGCCAAGATCATGCCCACTGCACTCCAGCCAGGGTGACAGAGCAAGACTCTGTTTCAACAGCAACAACAAAAAAGAGATCTGCCTGCCTCAGATCCCAAAAGTGCCGGGATGATAGGCATGATAAATGAAACTATTAGCCAACACAAGCTAACTGACTAACCCAACAACTGCAGAATTCATATTCTTTTTAGTTCATAATTAATATTCTTCATGACTGACCGTATTCTAGGCCACAAAAAAGTCTCAAAAAATAGGCCGGGCGCGGTGGCTCAACCCTGTAATCCCAGCACTTTGGGAGGCCGAGATGGGCGGATCACGAGGTCAGGAGATGGAGACCATCCTGGCGAACACAGTGAAACCCCGTCTCTCCAAAAAAAATACAAAAATCTAGCCGGGCGAGGTGGCGGGCGCCTGTAGTCCCAGCTACTTGGGAGGCTGAGGCAGGAGAATGGCCTAAACCCGGGAGGCGGAGTTTGCAGTGAGCCGAGATCTGGCCACTGCACTCCAGCCTGGGCAACAGAGCGAGACTCCATCTCAAAAAAAAAAAAAAAAAAAAAAAAAAAAAATTAGATCATTAATGTGGGGAGTAATAGGAAATTATATAAATTTTAGAATCTACTGATTTTAATCTTTATATAAATGATGAGCTGCAAATATAGATTTTTGCCCAGATAGCTAATCATCAAAAACAAAAATCAAACCACAATAAAAATAATGTATGGTCTTTTTCTTGGAAAACCTCAGACACTTTAAAAAAACTAGCCTTCATTAACTAAAACTTAATTTTTACTAACCTCGTGGTTCAGGTTCTTCCATTTCTAGAGTTATGTGGTACATAACGTACTCTACAGAGAGATGCAAATTTAAGGCGCAATAAATACGAAAGAAAGAGCAATACCTTTTCCAAATATCTTGGCACACTGGCTATCAGTAGTTTGACATTGTCCATTATAGCAATAGGCAGTTCCCAACTTGCACAAATGGCCATTCAATGCATAAGTGTCAGGAACACAATCACCAGAGGTTCCATTGCAGTACTCTGTAAAATCACACTCTGGATCAACACTCTTTCTACATGGAGTGCCTGCTATTGACAACTGGAAGGAAAAGGAAAAATAAAATTATGTTCTGTAAATCAATTTTTTCAATTGCTTAGTGAAAAGATTTAGCACATAAAATGTTTCTAATTATTGATATTTGAGGGAACACCAGAGTTCTCAAGTCCATGAGTTTGCCACACACAAAAAAAATCAAATACAGTATTCATTGTGAAGCCCAGAGAAAACTGGCTGAAAGACACAAAAGAATCCCTTTTGACAGTGAGTTTACAGTTGCTCACCTCCTTTGTGTTCTACATTTTGAAACAAGCTGACTCAAACAGCATTAGAAAACAATTACACAGATTAAACATACCTGTTCCTTGGAACTATAGGAACGCTGTCTCTACCTTTTGGTTCTTGGAGAAACTCAGGAGCCAGGCTTCCTGGTTTCAGTCCCTGTCTCTGACTCTTACTAGCTTATTTGTACGGGTAAGAAACACAATCTTCCTTTGGAAGTTTATTGCGGCACTATTCACAATAGCAAAGACTTGGAATCAACCCAAATATCCATCAGTGACAGACTGGATTAAGAAAATGTGGCATATACACACCATGGAATACTATGCAGCCATAAAAAAGGATGAGTTTGTGTCCTTTGTAGGGACATGGATGCAGCTGGAAACCATCATTCTCAGCAAACTATCGCAAGAACAGAAAACCAAACACCATGTGTTCTCACTCATAGGTGGGAACTGAACAATGAGATCACTTGGACTCAGGAAGGGGAACATCACACACTGGGGCTTATCACGGGGAGGGGGGAGGGGGGAGGGATTGCATTGGGAGTTATACCTGATGTAAATGACGAGTTGATGGGTGCAGCACACCAACATGGCACAAGTATACACATGTAACAAACCTGCACGTTATGCACATGTACCCTAGAACTTAAAGTATAATAATAAAAAAAAAAATGAAACACAATCTTTCTGTTTTACTTTTGTAAGCTTGGAATAAAAGATAAATTCTCATAGAGTTCTTATGGGTATTGAACAGGAGTAATGGAAAAAGTTCTTAGAACAATACATAGTAAACGGCGTGCACATATGATAGCTATCATCACATCACATCAGTATCTTTTTTTTGAGATGGAGTTTCGCTCTTTTGCTCAGGCTGGAGTGAAGTGGCATGATCTCATTTCACTGCAACCGCTATCCTCCAGGTTCAAGCAATTCTCCTGCCTCAGCCTCCTGAGTAGCTAGGATTATAGGTATATGACACTATGCCTAGCTAATTTTTGTATTTTTAGGAGAGACAGGGTTTCACCATGTTAGTCAGGCTGGTCTCAAACTCCTGACCTCAGGTAATCCACTCACCTTGGCCTCCCAAAGTGCTGGGATTACATGCATGAGCCACTGTGCCCAGGCTTGAGCCACCACACCTGGCCTCATTTTTATATATTTATTATTATCTGAGAGATAAAGACCCCCTTGCATCACTTACGTGAGGTGTACAGTTATTGTCAAAATTTTGCAGTGACCTGACCTAATAGCTTGCCATCCATAGTGAAGTTCACCATGTTGAAATGGTGTCCTGCTATATATGTTGATGTCACACACATGCACATACACATACACACACACACACACAAAATACAATCCAGTTTGATGAAATTAACACTTATATGGTTTGGCTGTGTCCCCATCCAAATCTAATCTTGAATTGTAGCTCCCATAATTCCCACATGTGACAGGAGGGACCCAGTGGGAGACAATTGAATCATGGGTGTAGGTCTTTCCCATGCTATTCTGATAGTGAATAGGTCTCACAAGATCTGATGGTTTTATAAAAAGCAGTTTCCCTGCACAAGCTCTCTTCTCTTGTCTGCCGCCATGTGAGATGTGCCTTTCACCTTCCACCATGATTGTGAGGCCTTCCCAGCCATGTGGAACTGTGAGTTCATTAAACCCCTTTCTTTTGTAAATTGCCCAGTCTCAGGTATGTCTTTACCAGCAGCATGAAAACGAACTAATACAATACTTAATAATGAAACAAAGATGCATAATAAATAAAAGAAGTGGCAACTTAAAAGTGATGAAATTTAACAACTTTTTCAACTTAGAATTCCATACCCTATAACTATATATTTCAAAAATGAATGAGGTATAAAGACTTTCCTAGACAAAAAATAACCAAGGAGCCAGGCATGGTGGCTAATGTCTGTAATCACAGCACTTTGGGGGGCCTAGGCAGATAGATTGCTTGAGCTCAGGAGTTCAAGAACAGCCTGAGAAACATGGTGGAATACCGCATCTCTACAAAAAATACAGAAATTAGCTGGGCATGATGGTATGTGCCTGTAGTTCTAGCTACTTGGGAGGCTGAGGTGGGAGGATGGCTTCAGCCCAGGAGGTGGAGGTTGCAGCTAGCAGAGATAGTGCCACTGCACTCCAGTCTGGGCAGCAGAGCCAGACCCTGTCTCAAACAAAAAAAAACTGGGATAATTTATTTTCAGAGGACATAAATGACAAGAAATAGTAAAGGGAGGTCTTCAGGTACAAGAAATATGATAGTAAACACATATCTGCAAAAGAAAATAGAGCTCAGAAATGAAACAAATGATGTTAATTCATTTAATTTCTTTTTTCTTTTATTTACTCTTAAAAGACTATTCAGCAAAAATAGTAAAAATGTATTTTGTTTTTATAGTATATGATCATGTTCTATTATAAGAAGTATTCACTACACATTAAATGAAATAAGAAATTAGCCTGATTAATTAATGATTTGTAAAGCAATGGTTAATCAGTAATTTATAATCAATAATTTGTATGGATCCATGATTTAAATGATTTTTAAAAGGTACAAATAACAAATCAGTAGCAAAGATAGCATAAAACCATATATTTTATAATTTTAGTGTTTACATTCAGTTTACAAAGCAACTGTAAGTCTCATAAGTGTCCGGTGGGAACTCAAGACAGTACAGTTGCTTTGAAAGACTGTTTTTCAATTTCCTGTAAAGTGCCATGGTTACCATACGATCCAGCAATCCCTCTCCTAGGTATCTAGCTAAGTGAAATGAAACACTATGATCATACACAAATATGCTTATGAATATTATTTAAAGTAGCCATATTTTCATCACCAAAAATGAAAAACAGCCAAAGTATCCCTCAACTGGGGAATGGATTAATGAACTGTGGCATATCCTTACAATCCTTGCAATACTACTGGTATGCAATCACTATAAAGAAATGATCTGCTAATAAACATAAGAACATGAATGAATCTCAAATACATTATGCTAAGATGCCTAATTCACATTTGCACATATTGTACAATTCAATTTATGTGATATTTTTGCAAAAGCAAAATTACAGCACGAGTAAAAAGATCAATGGTTACCAGGGGCTGAGGGTGGAGTCATGGATTGAGTATAAAGAGGCACAGGGAAATGTGAGAGGGGAGTAATAACATTGCCTACCCTTGATTATGATGCTAGTTATAAGCTTAAATATGTTTCTTCTGACACTTGGGAATATTCACTAACAGAATTTTAGTATATTAAATTACACATTAATAGCTAAATTCAACAAAAAGAATACATAGAATATTTACATAGAGGTGATTTACCAGAATTGGAATAATAAAGTATCTTGCTATTAAGGAACTCGTTTTCTTATCCAAATGTGTGTCTTGGACATAATACTATATTACTGCATAAATATTTAGCCCATATTTACTAACTCTTGTACAATATATAGTTATGTAACCTTTCCAATATCAATAAATACTGTTTGTTTCAATTGTATGTATATGATTTGCATTTCCGTTATCAATAAGTGAGAGTTCTTTACACATTCTATATGATGCATATTTTGTCTGCTATTCATGCTACAATTTTTTCCATAATCATTTATCATTTATCTGACTTTATAATTTATTTGAGAATGAATAACTTTTTGGATGTAGTAATGTGTGTTTTTTCTCCCTTTTATCTGATAATTTACAAGTTGGTAAACTTTGTGATTTTAACCCTGAAGAATAGAGTCATCACTCAGAATCCATGGGCATTTGGTTCCAGGAACCCTGAGGGATATTACATCTATGGGCACTTAAATCCTTTATATAATATCTTGTAGTATTTGCATATAACTGATACACGTTTTCTCATATTTTTTATTATCTCTACATTACTTATATTACCTAATACAATATAAATGCTATGTAAACAGTTATACGGTATTGTTTAGGGAATAAAGACAAAAATAAAAATAACAAACTGTGGCATATCTTTACAATATTTGCAATACTATTCAGCAACAAAAAGGAATTATTTGCTAATAGTCACCACAACATGAATAAATCTCAAAAGCGTCATGCTAACATGCCTAATTCATGTTTGCATATATTAAGCGATTCAGTATGTGGAGCCCATGCATATAGTAACCGTAATGGTACCTGTCTGAGATGACTTTTATATTTTATAGCAATTTTCCTTTAAACTTGTGTTTGTTCATGTACTCTACATTTTATTACACTAAATTCCTTATATATTATTATTAATTGCACATTGACTCAGTTAATACAGACTTCTCATACCACAGTTCAACTTTTAATGAATGTTGGTAACTTACCTCACACTTTGATGTACAACATGGTCCAGAACCACATTTTACTGAGCCCTTCAGTTTACATGTGTTATAATCACAGCACTTCTTAAATTGACATTCCTAAAATTTTAAGGAAGAAACATTATTACAGTTCAACCACTTAAGAGCTCTTGTTTCTTAATCTCAATTTCAATTTAATATTCTGTTCTGTACAAACTTGTAATTATACAATGTAATTGCATAATTCCAATGAAGCTGTATTAGTTTACCATTTCTTTTCTTCTTCGTCTTCTTTTTTATTTTTCTCTTTTTCTTTTATTGAGATAGGATTTCACTCCTCTGTCCCCTAGGCTGGAATGCAGTGGTGTGATAATGACTCACTGCAGCCTCAACCAGTGAGACCCAAGTGATTCTCCCACCTCAGCCTCCTGAGTGGCTGGGACCAGAAGTGCAAGCAATCATGCCCAGATATTTTTTTTCCTTCTTTTTTTTTTTTTTTTTTTTTCATAAGGACTAGGTGTTACTATCTTGCCCAGGCTGGTCTCAAACTCCTTAGTTCAAACGATCCTTCTGCCTCAGCCTCACAAAGTGCTAGGATTACAGGAGTTAGCAAGTGTGCCAGACCCTATTTTACTATTTCTAGAAGAGCCACAGGTGCATGCAAGTGCAAGAACTGCAGAAATAACATCTAAAATAGCAGTTGGTCAGCAATATTCATTAACTAAAATATTTGATAATTAACTAATAAGTTACCAATACCAAAATATATCCTTGGGGGAATGAAAAGGTGGTTTTTACGAGAAACAAACTTTTCTCAAGGGTCTCATGGGTGATTTGTTTACTAAGGATTCCAATTGTAAATAAAGTTAGAGTGAGGCAACAAATAGAATAAAAATGTACTCAGTATATATTTATGTACCACATTTTACTATAATAGAAATAAACAAAAAAATGCCTATACCTATTATTTTTAAAAAGTAAATGGCAGTCAATTATTATTCAAATTAGGAGCCAGGTGCAGTGGCTCATGCCTGTAATCCCAGCACTTTGAGAAGCCAAGGTGGGCAGATCACTTGAGCTCAGGAGTTCAAGACCAGCCTGGCCAACATGGTGAAACCCCATCTTTACTAAAAATACAAAAATTAGCCAGGCTTGGTGGTACGTGCGTGTAATCCCAGCTACTCTGGATGCTGAGGCAAGAGAATCACTTAAACCTGGGAGGCAGAGGTTGCAGTGAGCCAAGGTCATGACACTACACTCCAGCCTGGGTGACACAGTGAGACACCATCTCAGAAAAATAGATAAATAAATTAGGTAATAACTTTAAAGACTGTTAAAAAACAAATATTATTTGTATGTAAATAACACTGCATTTACACCATATTTTTATTTCTTAACTTTTATTAAACAATTTTATTTACTCAGAGATCTAGTTTCAAAGATCTTGTCCTTTAATATGAAGGCAGGATTCTTCTTCATTTTGAAATTCCCATTTGTTCACACTTTTTCATGTGTATGCATGTAAATAGATGCATGCTTATACAATCAAATAATATATAAAATGTAGAGCAAAAGTTGAAATTGTAATTACATTCTCCAGACTCCCTAGGGGTAATCACATTGTGTAATTTACTATTTAACCTTCCAAAGTTAAACAATGCTGTATGAATGTGTGTGTGTGTATATATATTCTTTCACTAGCAGTTAATGAAGAAGCTTTCCCTGTACCACAATACTTAGCAGTACTAATTATGACCAATCATTTTAATTTGTAACAAGGAATGGAAAAAAACGAACTCAAAGCTCTCATTATTACTTCTCTGATTACCAGTGAGTTTGTGAATAAATTTGCATTTGTGCAATTTTATTTATGAATTAAATAATCATATATTTTGACCATTTTGCATAGCAGGGCTTTTTTCTTTCCTTCTTCCCATTAGATAACAGAACCAGATTTTATATGATATCTTGCTTATATATATTTATATATACACACACATATTTTTTTTTTTTTTAAATGGAGTCTCCCTCTGCTGCCCAGGCTGTAGTGCAATGGTGTGATCTCGGTTCACTGCAAGCTCCGCCTCCTGGGTTCATGCCATTCTCCTGCCTCAGCCTCCCAAGTAGCTAGGACTATGGGTGCCCGCCACCATGCCTGGCTAATTTTTTTTTTTTTTTTTTGTATTTTTAGTAGAAATGGGGTTTCACCGTGTTAGCCAGGATGGTCTCTATCTCCTGACCTCGTTATCCGCCTTCCTCAGCCTCCCAAAGTGCTGGGATTACAGGCGTGAGCCACCACGCCCAGCCTCTCTTTTCTACATTTTTATAATGTTTCTTTGCAGTCTTTCATTGGTCTGTTAATGGTGCCTATCAGTTTGAGTGATTTGTAATATTCTTGTTCCTTTAGGACTATTGAGTTTTATATATTGATTATCAAGACCACCACGCCAAGAATATAAAACAATATTAGTACTTTATTCTTATATTTTATTGCTAATTTTAAGGCTTATAGCTTTACTTTTTGTAAAATATATCGCTTTATATGCTGTTGAATATTTGTTCAAATATTTATTAGCAGTTATTATATATGTGAACACAGGTACAAATAAGGTGCATGCACCCACATTTGTATGGGTGAGTGGGTACACAAAACAGAGCTTCCATTTGTGTAAACTGGAGGATATTTATGAAGATACAGGTGTCAATGCCCTTTCAACAAAGACTACCTAGAACATATCTGTAGTGTTACAAATTAGGCTTATTGCTTGATGAAGCAAAAAACACACACCAAGGGGACCATGGAATACTGCAGTAGGAGGGTTTAATGATAAGATCTGGGCTTGCGTTAGGTGATTTTCAGGGAGAATTTAAGAAGTCTGGACTTTCCTCTGGACTGAATGCTGTCAGGAACCATTCTGTGACTGGGAAATTTAATAATTCTTATCTAGAAGGAGGAAATACTGGGCCAATGCTAAAGCTGAAAGTGGTACAGTTGCAGCAACTGCTCATATTAGCTAGGATAGGTGAGTGTTTAGTCATTTTGGTGCATGTGTTTTCTCTGTTAAGACATAATTGAAGAGCTTATTTCTCTTTCTTGATTCATCATAATAATAGAATTTCCTAGTCTGATTTTAACCTTTGGAGTCAAAGGTCAAAAGAGCTTTAAGAGAACACCAACGCCCATACATGAGGACCAAATCAGCTCCTAATGCCACCAAAGCCTTACTGATTTTACCAGGTCAGATCCTGGATGTCACAGGTGCTTCTTCCTTTCTCACAGGGAATGCATCCAGTTTATAAATTAATATTTATGAAATTAACCACTTCCACCCTATAAATAAATGTTATCTCTCTATACAACTTTTACATACTTAGATAGATCTGGTGACAGATATAAATATTGATGTATAAATAGGTAGAAACAGATGTATAAACATCTATACTTCTTTCTTCAGCCAATGACCCAATAACACTGCAAGTGAAATTAAACAGCCTTATAGTGTATTTTGATATTTTTTAAGGCAAGATTTTGCTAAAGTCAACTACTTTTGTAAAAATTCCTTTGCATTCTTCCTTAGTTTTCTTTAAGAAAAATGTACCCTAGAATTTAAAGTATAATAAAAAGTAAAATGAAATGAAATAAAAGCATCACACTCAATGAAAAGTAAAAAAAAAAGAAAAAAAAAGTAAAACTTTTGAATAAACCTTCCAAGTCACACTATTTCTAATGGGGTATTCTGAATATACTGGAATCATTCCTTACTCAGAGATAAAAATGACATGTTGCTATCAAGATAATTACACTATCCTTACATTTATTCAATCAACAAGTATTTATTGAGCATGTGATATTTGCCAGACACTATTCTATGTGTAGATGATAATAACGACCAAAACATGAACTATTTCTTTCATTTTCTTTATTGTTTACTCTTTCGCCAATACCATATCTCATTAATCACAGCATTTTTTAGATGATCATTGTTCCAAATTACTAAAAGGGATATTTGGTGAGTTTTTATTTCCAGATGAAATTTAGAATCTGCTTTGCTAGAAAAATAGTTCAATTTAGGGACGTGTTTATGGGGACTTTAGAGATTTAATTGGATGTAGTTTGATGTTAAGTATTCCCATCCCAGGAAAAAAACTATGCTTTTATTCACATCTCTGTGTTTCTTTCAGTTTTGTTATATCATTCAGTTATTTGAAGTATTTAAAAATATTTATTTTAAAAGTGTTTATTAACTTTACTTGTAATTTTACATAGTTTTTACTAATGTGAATTTCCTTTTTATTTCATTATTTATTGCATTTTTGGCAATACTATTACTATTTCTCTCCCATTTTTACTACTGTAATGAGTTGAATATTGCATCTTTATTGTCTATCAATTAGTTTAAATGGGAAGTTCTCCAAATGTAGTTGGAAGATTTTGGTGGGGGGGCTCAAAATATTTTCAGTAGATCTATGAGGTGAAAACAATTTTCTTAATAAAACTTAGACTTTGCCTTTTCTATTGTGCTAGCATTTGCACTGACCATGCAAATGCAACAGTAGACATAACTGCTGAGGCCATCGTATAAATTAAATCTGATAGTCATTGTATTATTCACAGTCATAGACTCTAAAAAATCAAAACTGTCCTTGATAAAGCAATAAAAAATATTTGTTAATTCTTAAACCTTGCATATTCCTCAAGGATAGAAATAGTCCATAGATGCTTTAAACCTTTGTTATTTTTTTTGGTAATTTATTAATATTTCATTAATTGTAACACTGCTGACTACTCTCATGAGTTAATACTTTAAATTTATACTATAAAATCACCAATATTATGAAGGCATTAGAATATATTAATAACATCTTAAATATTCTCCATATTTTAATGTCCTCTTTATCATTCCTAAATGCTCCTTACATGTGTCTTTAGTTTTACATAAATAGCTATGCCAATGTTAATTCATCAATGTTTCCAGGGCCCCCAACACCACACACATATGTGATGATTAGCCAGAAACATTTATAGGACTTAGAAGACAGTTTCATTCACATGTAAGATTTATTCCAACAGCACAGCAAGAATATACACCTGGATTAGTAAAGGAAAAATACATATCCGATAAAGTCCGGAGAATTCCTTACACAAATTTCATCTACCCAGTGTAAGAGAAAGCACAATAAGCATGTTCCCTTCTCTATTAGCAAAAAGGCAATATTGCATGTAATGCTTCTGCCTAGGGAAGCCCATTTGAGACTCAGCATTTTTATGTGAGTATGGTCATATAGGCATCCTGATCATGTACTTAAATGATCAATCACAATAACCAAAATTCTAGAATCCCAAAAGGAAGCAGGTATCCACTATAAATTAAATTGTTCAACATTACAGTCTGGGAAAGCAAACCAACATTATCACCTATGGAACATTTAAAACTTCAAATTCTCAGACCTGAACTGAGGGCCAACCTTAGAAGCAGGTCTTTCTAAAGATGGCAACTTCAGGGCTGGTAGGTTAACTGTTTCTGCACAATATTGCATTAATATTTCACAGGTTATAAATGTTTGCATTTGCTATTATTGATTAGAATTACTACCTTTTTATGCTTATGTTATATTTTCCTAATTTCAGGACTGGAATGTTCATATTACTCTTTTAAAATAACTCTTCCAGTACTTTCCTGTTAATTTTCTGTCTGGTCGATATGTCCATTGTTGACAGTGGAGTATTAAAATCATCTCCTATTATTGTATTGCCATCTATTTCTCCTTTAATGTCTGTTAATATTTACCTTATAAACTTAGGTACTTCAGTATTGGATGCATTTATAACTGTTATGTATTCTTGACGAATTGTACCATTTTCATTAAGCAATGTATTTTGTTGTTTCTTGTAACTGCGACTTGAAGTCTACTTTATCTGTTATTAATATAGCTGTCCCTGTTCTATTTTGGTTACTATTTGCATGAAATATAGTCTTCCATTCCTTTACTTTCAGCCTATGTGGGTCCTTAAAGCTAAATCTAGTCTCCTGGATACAGCATATAATTGAATCTTTTTAAAAAATCCATTCAGCCATTCTGTGTCTTCTGATTCAATAATCTAATCCATTTATATTCAAAGTAACTATTTATAGACAAGAATTTACTACTGCCATTTTTTTAGGTTTTTTTTTTTTTTTTTTTTTTTTTTTGGTTGTTTTGTAGATCTTTGTTCTTTTCTTCTTCTCTTGTTGTTTATCCTTGTGATTTGGTGATTTTCTTTTGTGTTAGGTTTTAATTCCTTTCTCATTTGTGCACCTGCTATAGTTTTTTGCTTTGTGGTTATCATAAGGCTTACATAAAATATCTTATAGTTAAAATAAATTATTGTATACTTATAACAACTTAACTTCAGTCACATACAAAAACTCAAGACTTCACCCCTCCCCCAGTTTAAATGTGTTTAAAAATAAAGCATTTCTTTTTCTATGCAGATGAATTTTCAGGGACAACGTGTTTTAGGTTAATATCCACTTTTATTCTGTTGAGGGAATACACGTTTATTTTCAGATTTTTTGGTATCTATAATTATTTTCAGCATGATCTAATGCATGACTGATTTTTAAAATAACCCATGGAATTTTGAAAATTACGTATATTCTTTTATTCATTATAAAGTTCCTTTGCTATTAGAACATGCTTTTAGTGACTGTTGTTATACATTATCTTGTAATTAATTAGTTGTTTGATAGCCTGAAAGAGGTATATTAAAGCTTTGTGGACTATGGATATGTGCATAGTCCATGTATTTTGTTTTATATATTTCAGAGACACCTCGTTGGTTGTATTCAGTTCATTATCTTGCCCATCTTCTTAGATTTTACATTTTTAGTAATTGTTGTCACTTACATACTGTTCAATATTTATAATTTGGTTTTCTTTCATAATATATCACACACGTACTTGCTTTTTTGTGCATTTGCTTGTTTTTATTAAAAATTATTTATCCCAATACCAGAGGATCCTTAGAAAATATGTTTGAAAACTGAGACATTGTAGGTCATTTTCCATGTAAAAATCCAATCAATTCTTTTTTTTATTACTATTATACTTTAAGTTCTAGGGTACATGTGCACAACGTGCAGGTTTGTTACACATGAATACTTGTGCCACGTTGGTGTGCTGCACCCATCAACTCGTCAGCACCCATCAACTCGTCATTTACATCAGGTATAATTCCCAATGCCATCCCTCCCCCCTCCCCCCTCCCCATAACAGGCCCCAGTGTGTGATGTTCCCCTTCCAGAGTCCAACTGATCTCATTGATCAGTTCCCACCTATAAGTGAGAACATGCGGTGTTTGGTTTTCTGTTCTTGTGATAGTTTGCTGATAATGATGGTTTCCAGCTGCATCCATGTCCCTACAAAGAACATGAACTCATCCCTTTTTATGGCTGCGTAGTATTTCATGGTGTATATGTGCCACATTTTCTTAATCCAGTCTGTCACTGATGGACATTTGAGTTGATTCCAAGTCTTTGCTATTGTGAATAGTGCCACAATAAATATACATGTGCATGTGTCTTTCTAGCAGCATGATTTATAATCCTTTGGGTATATATCCAGTAATGGGATGGCTGGGTCATATGATATTTCTAGTTCTAGATCCTTGAGGAATCGCCATACTGTTTTCCACAATGGTTGAACCAGTTTACAATCCCACCAACAGTGTAAAAGTGTTCCTATTTCTTCACATCCTCTCCAGCACCTGTTGTTTCCTGACTTTTTAATGATTGCCATTCTAACTGGTGTGAGATGGTATCTCATTGTGGTTTTGATTTGCATTTCTCTGATGGCCAGGGATGACAAGCATTTTTTCATGTATCTGTTGGCTGTATGAATGTCTTCTTTTGAGAAATGTCTGTTCATATCCTTTGCCCACATTTTGATGGGGTTGTTTGTTTGTTTTTCTTGTAAATTTGAGTTCTTTGTAGGTTCTGGATATTAGTCCTTTGTCAGATGAGTAGATTGCAAAACTTTTCTCCCATTCTGTAGGTTGCCTGTTCACTTTGATGGTAGTTTCTTCTGCTGTGCAGAAGCTCTTTAGTTTAATTAGATCCCATGTGTCAATTCTGGCTTTTGTTGCCGTTGCTTTTGGTGTTTTAGACATGAAGTCCTTGCCCATGCCTATGTCCTGAATGGCATTACCTAGGTTTTCTTCTAGGGTTTTTATGGTGTTAGGTCTAACATTTAAGTCTCTAATCCATCTTGAATTAATTTTCCTATAATGGGTAAGGAAAGAATCCAGTTTCAGCTTTCTACTTATGGCTAGCCAATTTTCCCAGCACCATTTATTGAATAGGGAATCCTTTCCCCATTTCCTGTTTTTGTCAGCTTTGTCAAAGATCAGATGGCTGTAGATGTGTGGTATTATTTCTGAGAACTCTGTTCTGTTCCATTGGTCTATATCTCTGTTTTGGTACCAGTACCCTGCTGTTTTGGTTATTGTAGCCTTGTAGTATAGTTTGAAGTCAGGTAGCATGGTGCCTCCAGCTTTGTTCTTTTGACTTAGGATTGTCTTGGCAATGCGGGGTCTTTTTTGGTTCCATATGAACTTTAAAGCAGTTTTTTCCAATTCTGTGAAGAAAGTCATTGGTAGCTAGCTTGATGGGGATGGCATTGAATCTATAAATTACCTTGGGCAATATGGCCATTTTCATGATACTGATTCTTCCTATCCATGAACATGGTATGTTCTTCCATTTGTTTGTGTCCTCTTTTATTTCACTGAGCAGTGGTTTGTAGTTCTCCTTGAAGAAGTCCTTTACATCCCTTGTAAGTTGGATTCCTAGGTATTTTATTCTCTTTGAAGCAATTGTGAATGGAAGTTCATTCCTGATTTGGCTCTCTGTTTGTCTGTTACTGGTGTATAAGAATGCTTCTGATTTTTGCACATTAATTTTGTATCCTGAGACTTTGCTGAAGTTGCTTATCAGCTTAAGGAGATTTTGGACAGAGATAATGGGGTTTTCTCAATATATAATCATGTCATCTGCAAACAGGGACAATTTGACTTCTTCTTTTCCTAAGTGAATACCCTTGATTTCTTTCTCTTGCCTGATTGCCCCAGCCAGAACTTTCAACACTATGTTGAATAGGAGTGGTGAGAGAGAGCATCCCTGTCTTGTGCCAGTTTTCAAAGGGAATGCTTCCAGTTTTTGTCCATTCAGTATGATATTGGCTGTGGGTTTGTCATGAATAGCTCTTATTATTTTGAGATATGTTCCATCAATACTGAATTTATTGAGAGTTTTTAGCGTGAAGGGCTGTTGAATTTTATCAAAGGCCTTTTCTGCATCTATTGAGATAATAATGTGGTTTTTGTCTTTGGTTCTGTTTATATGCTGGATTACATTTATTGATTTGCGTTTGTTGAACCAACCTTGCTTCCCAGGGATGAAGCCCACTTGATCGTGGTGGATAAGCTTTTTGATGTGCTGCTGGATTCTGTTTGCCAGTATTTTATTGAGGATTTTTGAATCGATGTTCATCAGGGATATCGGTCTAAAATTCTCTTTTTTGGTTGTGTCTCTGCTAGGCTTTGGTATCAGGATGATGTTGGCCTTGTAAAATGAGTTAGGGAGGATTCCCTCTTTTTCTATTCATTGGAATAGTTTCAGAAGGAATGGTACCAACTCCTCCTTGTACCTCTGGTAGAATTCAGCTGTGAATCCATCTGGTCCTGTACTTTTTTTGGTTGGTAGGCTATTAATTATTGCCTCAATTTCAGAGCCTGTTATTGGTCTATTCAGGGATTCAGCTTCTTCCTGGTTTAGTCTTGGAAGAGTGTAAGTGTCCAGGAAATTATCCATTTCTTCTAGGTTTTCTAGTTTATTTGCATAGAGGTGTTTATAGTATTCTCTGATGGTAGTTTGTATCTCTGTGGGGTCGGTGGTGATATCTCCTTTATCATTTTTTATTGCATCTATTTGATTCTCTTCTCTTTTCTTCTTTATTAATCTTGCTAACGGTCTATCAATTTTGTTGATCTTTTCAAAAAACCAGCGCCTGGATTCATGGATTTTTTGGAGGATATTTTGTGTCTCTATCTCCTTCAGTTCTGCTCTGATCTTAGTTATTTCTCATCTTCTGGTAGCTTTTGAATGTTTTTGCTCTTGCTTCTCTAGTTCTTTTAATTGCAATGCTAGGGTATCAATTTTAGATCATTCCTGCTTTCTCTTGTGGGCATTTAGTGCTATAAATTTCCCTCTACACACTGCTTTAAATGTGTCCCACAGATTCTGGTATGTTGTATCTTTGTTCTCATAGGTTTCAAAGAACATCTTTATTTCTGCCTTCATTTCATTATGTACCCAGTAGTCATTCAGGAGCAGGTTGTTCAGTTTCCATGTAGTTGAGCGGTTTTGATTGAGTTTCTTAGTCCTGAGTTCTAGTTTGATTGCACTGCGATCCGAGAGACAGTTTGTTATAATTTCTGTTCTTTTACATTTGCTGAGGAGTGCTTTACTTCCAACCATGTGGTCAATTTTGGAATAAGTGCGATGTGGTGCTGAGAACAATGTGTATTCTGTTGATTTGGGGTGGAGAGTTCTGCAGATGTCTATTAGGTTTGCTTGGTGCAGAGTTGAGTTTAATTCCTGGATATCCTTGCTAACTTTCTGTCTCGTTGATCTGTCTAATGTTGACAGTGGAGTGTTGAAGTCTCCCATTATTATTGTATGGGAGTCTAAGTCTCTTTGTAAGTCTCTAAGGACTTGCTTTATGAATCTGGGTGCTCCTGTATTAGGTGCATATATATTTAGGATAGTTAGCTCTTCCTGTTGGATTGATCCCTTTACCATTATGTAATGGCCTTCTTTGTCTCTTTTGATCTTTGATGGTTTAAAGTCTGTTTTATCAGAGACTAGGATTGCAACCCCTGCTTTTTTTTGTTCTCCATTTGCTTGGTAGATCTTCCTCCATCCCTTTATTTTGAGCCTATGTGTGTCTGTGCATGTGAGATGAGTCTCCTGAATACAGCAAACTGATGGGTCTTGACTCTTTATCCAACTTGCCAGTCTGTGTCTTTTAATTGGACCATTTAGTCCATTTACATTTAAGGTTAATATTGTTATGTGTGAACTTGATCCTCTCATTGTGAGATTAGTTGGTTACTTTGCTCGTTAGTTGATGCAGTTTCTTCCTAGCATCGATGGCCTTTACATTTAAAATCCAATCAATTCTTTTAGCTATCAATTAATCAATTATCAGATAACATATAACAACAGCCACTGAGAAGTATAATCTAATCGCAAGGGAACTTTGTAATGAAAAAAATAATATACATAATTTCAAAATTCCATGGGTTATTTTAAAAATCTGTCATGCATTCTAATTGTCCCAAATTTCTCTGAGGCATTCTATATTAAGACTCAGATATTTTCATTCCCCAAAACTATTTTAAATGTTTTCTAGCAAGAGATCTAGTTGGAAATGTGAAGTGTTCTTTACGTTTATTATTCATCTTGTTCTCAGTTTTGAAAAATATAATATTTTTTAAATGTTGATTAGAGAATATAGGAAGTACTCCTCTCCACAACTCAAATAAGAAAAGTTGTAATAGAACATCTGCCCTCCAACATTCAGGTTATAATGAAGGGGGGCATGTGAAGTACTCTTCAGAAGCATTATTCCGTTTTCAAGCCTCCCTAATGCAGTGTTATTTTTACTTAGATTTCTGGGAAAGAAATCTCCAGTGGTATACTAAGAAACCAGCATAAGTAACCCCTATTTATTACTTACTATAATTGTGTTTGTTTCATCTTACTGCTGTAACCTTTAAGAAGTTACCACAAACTTAGTGGTTTAAAACAATACAAACATATGATCTAAAATTCTGTAGTGTAGCAGTCCAATGAGCTAAAAATCAAGGTGTTGGTGGGCTTGGATTCTTTTTCTGGAAGCTTTCTGATAGAATCTATTTTTCTGCCTTTTTCAGTTCATAGAAGGCCCCTCAAATTCCTTGGCTTATGGTTTTTTCCTCTATCTTTAAAGCCAGTAAAGGAAAGTCAAATTCTTGTCATAGCACATCGCTATCAGCTTTTCTTCTCCTTCCTCTTCTGCTTTAAAAAATCTGAGCCATTGGATGCATCTGAATAATGTAGTATACTTTCTCCATCACAAGGTTCTTAATCACATCTGCAAAGTTTCTTTTGTCATGTGAAATAACATGCACACAGGTTCAAGGATGAGATGGGGGCACCTTTGAGAGGACAATATTCTGCCTATCACAATTATATTAATGAAACAGTTTAAGGGATTTGCCATAGATTCTTTTAAGTTCTTTTTCTTTGATTTATAAATGTTTCATTTCACTCAGTTAATAAAAAGCAACAAATTATTAATATTCACCAGCAAGACTGCCATCAGTAATCTCAGCTCAAAGATTTCCAAAACAATTCCCTATGTGTTTCGATTGCTGTAGATATGGAAATGTAAACAGCATATAGCTGGATATTTTATAACATAAGTGTCTTTCATTTAATAGGAAAATATAATCTTTTATTAGTTATGTCCATTCCTGAAATTTTATGTTCTTACTCTGACATCATTATATTTTAATATTTTGAGGTATCATAGGTTTTATTGTTTTATTTTGCTTTTCCTCTCTTCTCATTTTTAAGACTATCAAGACTTTGTTCTTTCATGTCTTTTTCATTGAAAATACAATTTCCAATATATTCCTTTTTAGATGTACTGTTTACCTTTAAAATTAACATATATCTACAGTTATATGTTGAGTACACTTCTAGAAGAGATTGAAATCTACAACATTTCCCCAAAACAATGTGAACAGTGTCATCAAGTCTCGAGATGATTCCTTAAACTCCTTTTTAGTAACTAGGCCAGGCACCATGGCTCATGTCTGTAATCCCAGCACTTTGGGAGGCCAAGGTGGGTGGATCACTTGTGGCCAGGAGTTCAAGACCAGCCTGGGCAACATAGCGAAATCCTGTCTCTACCAAAAATACAAAAAAAAAAAAAAATTAAATAGGCTTGGTGGTGGGTCCCGGTAATCCCAGCTACTCAGGAGGCTGAAGCAGGAGAATCACTTTGACCCGGGAGACAGAGGTTAGAGTGAGCCGACATCAAGCCACTACACTTCAGCCTGAATGATAGAGCAAGACTGTCTCAAAAAAAAAAAAAAAAAAAAAAGCAACAAAAACACACTTTTTAGTGACTACTAACCAATAAAGGGAAATGTGATCTTGCCTTTTAACAGTTTATAATAGTTTTATTTTTTCAACTTACTATAATTTTCTTGGTCTAGGTTATCTTGCTCAAAACAATGTTTATTGAATTCAACCACTCTGTTTTGTGAAGCATACTTTATCTTATTGTTATAGCACAATTTGTTTTTCATTTTGCTGAAAAAGAATATTTGGGTTATTTCTCTGTTTGCTTTTCTTTGCTATTACAATATGTTTTATGTTTTATATATACCTGAGAGTGAAATTCCGGATCACAGCTATGAATGTGTTCAACTTTACAATAAAATAGCACAACTTTTTACTTCTTCTGCCAATTTTCACTACCAACAGCAGTGCATAATAGCTACAATTTTTTCTTCTTTGCCGTTCTGATGGTGTTTGGTTGTTTTCAAATTATGCTTTCAATCTGCACTTTGGGATGTTGAGCATCGATTCACAAATTTATAAGCTATTAGTATATCCATTTTGGAAGTTTCTGTTTAAGAATTAGGTCAATTTTTCTGTCTGAAAGTCTGTCATTTTCTTATTGATTTATATGTATTCTTTATCTGAGTACATATCTTCTGCCACATTTATGGGGAGAAAACAATCTCCTATTGCATAATCTACCCTTTAAATATCTTATCTGATATTTTATTTTATCAAAATTCAATTTGTAAATATTAGGTAATTTTGACTTGTAGAGAAAATTATTAGAGTACATATTCACTTATGTTTCACACTTCGTTTTGTTTTTTGTTTTTTGTTTTTTTTGCCTTTACACATTTATCAACAATACATCTGGAATTAGGTTCTATATATAACCCAAATAGGTAAAGACTGTTTCTTATGTATATTGAATTGTCCCAGCATCATTTTTTGTAAAGGCATCCTTTCTACACTGCATTCCTAGGTCCTTTTTGTCACAAAGCAGTAATTATATTTATGTAGGTCTATTTTAAGTTCCATTCTGTTTCATTTGTCTGTGTCTGTCCAAGCATATATACCATACTGCCTTAATAACTATAATGTTATAATGAAAATAGATTTCTGAAAATTTCAGTGGACCAAATTTGTTCTTTTTCAAGATCACTTTGGCTAGCTTTGTGCCTTTCATGTTTCCATTAAACTTTAAAATCAGCTTGTCTATTTACACACATCAACACATACACAAACACAATTCCTGCTAGCATATGAATTGGAATTGCACTTGGAGATGATGAATTTGGACCAAAAATTACATCTTAGCAATATTAGTTCCTCTAATTTTAAAACATGACATATCCTTGCATTAAGTACTTCCATAATTTTTCTCCTAATGATTTGCAGTTTTATATTTAGTAGTCTTATACAGGTTTTATTATATATATTCCTAAGTATTTTATGTTCCTGGGTATTATTGTAGATGCTGTTATTTTAAAAATTTTTTCTTCTAATCATTTATAAAGAAGTATTTGATTTTTATGAATAGACTATGTAACAAGTGACCTTGATAAATTCATTTATACGTGCAAATAATTTATTTCTAGATTATTTTGGGTTTTATGTACACAATGATATAATTATAAATAAAGTAAGTTAAATTTCCTCTCTTCCAACTATCATGCACTTTTTTGTTGCTTTGGTGGCTAGTTTATCACATTCAATAATAAGCGTGAAAGATGACAACAGATCTTTCACTGCCTCATTTCTGACCTCTGGGTTGTTCAACTATTATGTATGATGTCAACTGTAGATTTTATAGATACACTTTCTTAAATATAATGAATTTCCCTCTTGTCCCTTTTTGTCAAAATTTATTATCTATCCATTGAGATGATCACTTTTTTTACATTCTGTAAATAAACCACAATATTCCCAACAATAGAACATAATGTTACTGTTTATGTATATGTTGTATCATTATTTTCAATTTGTTAATCATTTAGTGAAGACTTTGTGTTCATGAGAAATATGGACATATCCAACAACATACTTTGGGAAAAGAACAGTCTCTTTAATAAATGGCACTGGGAAAATGAAATATCTATATGCAAGAGAATGAAACTAGATCTCCATCTTTCATCATTTACAAAAATTAACTAAAAGTGAGTTAAAGACTTAAATGTAATACCTGAAAATATGAAACTAGTAGAAGAACATATTGTGGAAACACTACAGGAAATTTGTCTGGGGTAAGTTTTATTTAAGCAAGACAAAGCAGAGGGAACAAAAGTAAAAATGGATGGGATTACATCAAGCTAAAAAGCTTCTGTACAGCAAATGAAACAACAGAGTGAAGAGACAACCTAAAGAATGGGAGAAAATATTTGCCAATTACACATTTGATAATAGCTTAATATAAAAGTATTAAGGAACTCAAACAACTGAATAGCAAAAACCAAATAATTCAATTTAAAAATGGACAAAAAGTCCTTGCACTTCTTAAAGTAAGACATTCAAATGACAACAGATATATGGAGAAAATGTTCATCAGTTATCATCAGGAACATACAAATCAAACCCACAATGAGGTATCATCTCATCCCAGTTAGAATGGCTATTATCAAAACGACAAAAAATAACAAATGCTAATGTGGATGCTGAGAAAGGGAAACACTAGCACACTGTTAATGGAAACCTAAAATATTGTAGTCATTATGGAAAGCAGTATGAAGCTTCCTCAACAAACAAAAAATAGAACTGCCACATGACCCAGCAGTCCCACTGCTGGGTATACATCCAAAAAAGAGGAAATCAGTATATTGAAAAGATATTGCACTCTCATGTCTATTGCAGCACTATTTACAATAGCCAAGGTGTGGAATCAACCTGAGCCCATCAACAAATGAAAGGTTAAAGAAAATGTGGTTTATGTACACAATGGAATATTATTCAGCCATAAAAAAAATGAAATCCTGTCAGTGGCAGCAACATGGATGTAACTGGAGGACATTATCTTAAGTGAAATAAGTCAGACACAGGAAGGCAAATATCACATGTTCTTAATCATGTGGGGAAGCCAATAAAGTGGGTCTCACGGAGGCAGCGAGTAGAATGGTTGTTACCAGAGGCTGGGAAGGAAAGTGGGATGAATAGAAGTTGGTTAATGGGTACAGAAATACAATTAAAACATAAGTTCTAGTGTCCAGTAGCACAATAAGTAAATTATAGTTTAAAATTATTTATTGCATATTTTAAAATAGCCAAAAGAGAATTGTAATGTTCCCAACACAAATAAAAGATATTCCAGTTACTCTGATTTGAACATTTCACATTGTATACATGTATCAAAATATAACATGTACCCCCAAAATATGTACAACTATGATATATCAATTAAAAACACATAAAAACTATTCTTGAAATATCTTCATCAGATTTTTGCATCAAGATTATTTTATCCTCAAAGAAGTAAGGGCATATTAGGTTTTTTCCTAAGTCTAAAATCAGTAGAATTCCTTAACTTTTAAATAATTACTTGTAGAGCCATGTGGTATGAACTTCTCTCTGATGAGAGGTTGTGAAATTATAAATATGATTTCATTTAAGGCTATTTATTCACTTTTTAAATATCGACTCGTGTTAGTGTTTATAAATACAATTTTAGAATAATTTGTCAATTTTATCTGATTGTTTACTTACATAATGTGTGTGATATTATCTTACCATTTTTTAGTATCTACATAAGATCTTTAGTTATATTTCAACTTTAATGACCATTATTGTTGATTTTTTAAAAATACATTTTCAAAAATGAAAAACAAAAATGTATATATTAATGATATACAGCATAATGTTTTGATACATGTATACATTCTAAAATGGCTAAACCAAGCTAACACACCCATGCATTACCACACAAACTTGTGATTATTTTGTGGTGAAAACACTTAAAATCTACTTTCTTAGCAATTTTCAAGTACACAATCCATCTTTATTAACCATAGTCGCCATGAACTTATGCCTCCTATCTCATTTAAATTCTGTATCCTTTGACCACCGTCACCCCAGTTTCCCACCCCCAGCCCCTGGTAGCACCATTCTACTCCTGGCTGGTATATGTTTCACATTTTTAGATTCCACAATAAGTGAGAAGATGATGTATTTGTCTTTCTATGCCTGCCTTATTTCACTTAACATATGTCCTCCAGTTTTATCCATGCTGTCACCAACTGCAGGATTTTCTTCACTTAAAAAGGCTGAGTAGTATTCCATTGTGTATCTCTACCAGATTTTTAATCCATTTATTCACTGATAGACACTTAGGTTCATTCCTTGGCTATTGTAGATGAGGCTGAAATTAAAATGGGAGGGCAGACATCTCTTCAACATACTGCTATTATTTCCTTTGAATGTATACCCAGTAATGGGATCACTGGATTATATGAAGTTTTCATTTTTTTATGAATCTCCATACTGTTTTTGTAATGGCTGTACTAATTTATATTTCCATCATAGCATGCAAGGGTTTCCTTTACTCCACACCCTTACCAACATCTGTTATCAGTCATCTATTTTGATGATAGTATGCTGACAGATGTGAGGTAATACTTCTTTCTGATTTTAATTTGAATTACTCAAATTATTAGTGATTTTGAGCATATTTTCATATACCTTTCATCCATCTGTATGTCTTATTTTGAGAAATGTCTATTGAGGTCCTTTGCCCAATTTTAACTGGATTGTTTTCCTGCTATTGAGTGGTTGAGGTTCCTTATGTATTTTTATATTAACCTGTTGTTAGATGTATAGTTTGCAAATATTTCCTCCAATTCCTTAAGTTCTCCCTTTAATCTGTTGACTGTTTCCTTTGTTGTGTAGAAGCTTTTTAGTTAGATATAATTCCATTTCTCTATTTTTGTTTTTGTTGTCTGTGTTTGGTACCATATTTATGAATCATTGCCAGATCCAATGTTGTGGAGCTTTTTCCTATATTTTCTTCTAATAATTTTATAGTTTCAGGTCTTAGTTTTAAATCTTTAGTCCGTTTTGCATTGGTTTTTTATATTTTGTGAGACAAGGGTCTAATTTTATTCTTCTACATGTGAATATACAGTTAGTAAACTGGATAGTTAGTAGACATCCTTTATTGTCACAAATCAATTGACTATAAACTTGTCAATTTATTTTGGGGCTCTATACTCTGTTTCATTGGTCTATGTGTTTTTATCTCATTATCATGCTGTTTTGATTACTGCAGCTTTGTAGGATATTTTGAAGTCAGGTATTGTGATGCCTCCGACTTTGCTCTTTTCACTCAGAATTGCTTGGGTTTTAAGGTCTTATGGGGTTTCTTATGAATTTGAGAATTGTTTTTCTATTTTTGTGCAAAATGTTACTGGAACTTTGATAGAGATTACATTGAATCTGTAGATCACTTTAACCACTGTAGATATTTTAACAATATTAACTTTTCCAGTTCTTGAACATGGTTTATCTTTCCATTTATCTGTTTCCTTTCATTCCTGCAGCAATGCTTTATAGTTTTCAGTATACAGATCTTTCATCTCCCTGGTTAAATTTATTCCAAAGTATTAATTTTTTGTAGATATTACAAATGAGACTGTGTTTTTGATTTCTTTTTCATACAGTTTGTTGTTAGTGTAGGAAGAGCTACTGATTTTTGTATATTGATTTTGTATCCTGCAACTTTACTGAATTGATTTATTAGTTCTAATTTTTTGTTGGACACTAGGATTTTCTATAAATATGATCAAGTCATCTGCAGAGACAATTTAACTTCTATTCTGAGCTTGATACCTTTTATTTCTTAGTCTTGCATAAGACATTTTTCCTTCACTGCTGTTAGTAGAAACATATAACTTTATTTATTTTACAAAAAGTCTACAATTGGTTCTCAAAGTGACTGGATATAGAATCTGTGATAACTGTAATGGTGTTTCAGGGCCTCTGATGTCAGGAGTGTTATCACAGATTCTGTATAGAATCTTTCTGAAATGTCTTGGTTTTCATTACATTTAACTTTCATATAGTTCAAATTACTCTCTAAATTCCCTTTTGATTAACAAACATTTTCTGTAAAAAATCAAATAGTTTTTAGACTTACTTGTCATATAGTATCTGTTGCAACTATTTACCTCTGCTATTATAGCACAAAAGCAGCCATGGACAACATTCAAACACATGGGCATGGCTGTATTTCAATAAAATTTCATTTACAAGAAGAGGCAGGCAGCAGCTGGATTTAACCAACTGGCCACAGTTAAAGCCTCTGATCTAGAAAATGCCTCAGAGAATTCCCTCACAAGGAGAAAGGAATCTGGGACTGATCATCATAATTATCTGATGGCTGATCATTAGTTTCCAAGCACATTGAGCTCACCATGCTAATGGATGCACATACCACTGAGGTAACAGGAGGCACACTCCAGCAGAAAGTCTCTGATACTTGAAACAAAAGTACTGCCGGAACAGCAAATATAAAGGGAATACTGATGGGATACTGGCTATATCTGCTCTTAGTGTCAATCTGCCTACATTCTATAGTTGTAGAAACCCAAAATGTGAAGACCTAGACCCAGATTGTGTTGCTTTCTTTTATGCTTCATAAAAAATAGCTAGTATTTATTGGCAGATAAATGATACCATATTTAGGGGTAGGAGACTGCAAGATGAGCACAGTACAGCTTATCAGAAAACTAAGATAGCATGGGAAAATATGAGATAATTGGAAACTGGTATATATACACACAGGTATGTGTGTGTGTACTATGTATGTACTACATACGTTTAAGTGTGATATGTGTGTGTATATACACATATATAGATACACACAGACTCTTACATATAAGCTTTACCTTGTGAAATATAGGATGACTTAAGAGAAATTGAGAGAATTTAATGGTGTGTTAAAATGTGGTGACAGCTGTTTATGTAGGGAGGAGGAATTCGTGTAACTGTTGGGGGATAAATCATGAAGAAACTTTATTGAAATAGAGACAAATTGTTAAATATTATGGGACAATAATTAAAGTGGATTAAGTATGTCATCTCACCTGTTGAAAATAATGTTCATTGAACATTTGATTGATGAAATTATAATCAGGTGTATACATATATTTTTAAATGAATAAATAAAACAAATTTTGGTCATTCAAAAATTTGTAAATGCAGGAATGCCTGAGAAGGATTTAAAAACTTCATTACAATGTTTAGCAATTCTTGCAAGAACAAGAGATAGGGCAAAATTTGGACCAAATTTAGTAGAAGTTTGTAGAGAAAATAGAGAATGAAGCCAAATGAGTTAGGAACTGAGATGTGGATAATAAAAAGGACCTCATTTAGCCAATATATTCAAAATCAATCTGCTGGCATGATTGGAAACAGATATGCAAACCTAGTGTTAACGACAGACTTGCCTTCTCAATTTAAGAAGTGTGGGAATGTGATTTATACATCTTAACTCATCCTCTTTCTCATATTTCAGTTATAAATTAATGGCATAGTTGCATATATCATTATATATACCATGACAAACATGTCTTATGTTTTATCAGACACATAAAAACTGTGCTCGCATTTCAATCTTTGTTACTCACCTTTTTATTACCACAGTCACATTCTTCATTGGATTCCAAAATCCCATTACCACACACTGGTTGATTTTGATGTAATGGTTGCAAATTTGAAAGCTTCTGAAGGCATTTAGCCTCAAATTTTGAAACAAAATATCTATAGTCGTGCATGCTACAGTTGCTAAAAATCTTTATACCACTGGCACTCCTAAAATAAAATAATATTCCTCAGGCAAATAAACCTTGCTAATAAAATCACATCTAAACAACACTCCATACATAATCATATAAATCACAAGATGGCCACCCCAAAATCTATACCTTAGCAGAGACTAAACCAATGATAATTCAATTTTAATATTGCTTATCTTTAACATTCTCTTAAAAAATTGCATTGAAAACCTATTTTCAGCAGGGAGCGGTGGCTCACGCCTGTAATCCCAGCACTTTGGGAGGCCAACGCAGGTGGATCACGAGGTCAGGAGATCGAGACCATCCTGGCTAACACGGTGAAATCCCGTCTCTACTAAAAATGCAAAAAATTAGCCGGGCGTAGTGGCGGGCGCCTGTAGTCCCAGCTACTCCAGAGGATGAGGCAGGAGAATGGCGTGAACCCGGGAGATGGAGCTTGCAGTGAGCTGAGACCGCGCCACTGCACTCCAGAGCGACAGAGTGAGACTCCGTCTCAAAACAAGCAAACAAACAAGCAAACAAACTAAAAACGTATTTTCTCATCAAAGTAATGCGATAAGGTATGGTGGTTAAATCTATGTATCCATGTATCTATGCATTTACATATCTCTATATCTAATCATCTATCTATTGTTCCCTCTACACAGTGTTCTCTTCTGTTATACAGTTTGAGCTTTCTTCCTTCATTTCAGTCAGATGTCTGCTCAAGTGTTACCTCCCAGAGAGATCTTTCTTGACAACACTATCTTAATTTGTGCCCCCTCTTCATTCTCCTTCCACTTTCAATATTTTTCTATATAGCACTTTTGCATTATGTAAAAATAAGTTTCATTAGTTTTAATTTTCAAAATTTTGTCTCATATTACCTAAATTTCACACTAAAATATAAGTCCTGGGGAGATCTTTCTTTACATGTTCACAGGTATAGTTCCACTAGTATGTCTAGGAGAAATGTCTAATAGATGTACAGCAGACATTTCAAATATACCGTATGTGGTATTGAACTACTTATCACAACCATGTCTGTTCTCAGTTGCTGAATACTCCATTCTTTCAGTGGCTAAGGCTGATAACATTGGTGTGACCCTGGACTCTGTTCTTTCTCTCACAATCCATACCCAACACAAATACACATCTACACTAGAATATAACATAACGAATTAACAATTTTTATTTTGGCTACTTGTTAAAGTGATAATGTTTTGGATCTACTGGGTTACATAAAATATATCATTAAAATACATTACTACAATTAATTTCACCTTGTTAAAGCTTCTAGAAAATTTAAAATTACATATGTGACTCATATTTTATTTCTATTGGACAGCACCATGTTAGACAATCATTTATTAGACGGCACTATAGCACTATGTTAGACAATCATGTCTCAGATAGCAAATACTTAAACCGCAAAACCTGAGATGACAGAGGTTCTGGGTAGTCCTTTAAACCTCCAAGGAAATCAATGTATAACTTCTAAAGTTTCAGAGTTGGAAGTTTAAGAGCAAAAAGAAATGCTTTCGCTTGTATTAACACCAATTTGTTGTGGAACAACTATGAAAAAGTAAGAGAAATATTACACAGAATAATGTTATTTAATCAAATTATCTCTACTATTTTAAAATACCTTGTTTTAATAGGAATAAGTATTACCATACCTTTGCAAGACACTCATGCAAAAAGCTACAAATACTGGGCACTAAAATCTCTTCACACAAAATTAGGGGATAAATAGATAGGGACTCAGAAGATATCTTCTACTTGGACCATATAATTTCCAACTGAAAATTAAAAGTATTGTTTACAAAATAAGACTTTTGTTTAAGATGGGTACAAAGCAATCAAGTTTTGAAAACTCTGCTTAACAGTTGGGCATGACAAGAAAGAATATGAATGCGATGTCAGTGATGTGTATGCGTGTGCACAGACATAGATATAGATCAATCTATAGTAGATATCCCTAAGTATAGAGAACTTTTGTGTGATAACTTTTCAAGCATGATATACCTTTCTAGCCATCGATGTGGTGTGGAATATAAAAGTTTAAAAACTTTATCACATTTTGGAAACAACCTTATAAAAATATAAGTGAAATTAATTAAGAAAACATCTTACACTGCTTCATGATTCATGATGCATGTAGCTCTCAGACAGAAACACTGAGTGATGTCATCATATGTTAATCCTACATTAAGGCCAAGCAGTTGAGCTATAATAACCGAAAATCCCTCCAAACCTATTGCATCTGGATACTAAAATAAAGACATTAAAGATAAAACTATTATGTGTGAAAACAAAAGCAAGTAATAACTTGAAATATTTTTATTCCTATCTTATTTTCTATTTTAATACTTTTTATATTGCACATACTTCACAAAAATTGTTTTGGTATGCCATTTTTTTATCTGCCATAATTTACTGATTAAGAAGCATGAAACAAGTAATCAAATTATGATAGTCTCTGATTTTAAATTTTGCATGCCAAAATTCTAGAGCTTTGAACAGGTGGTATTTCTGATACAATAAAACACATTTGTCTCACTTTCTTATTAAATCAGTTCATCCAATGAATAGATATCGATTCAGTGTACTCATGTGTCAGGCATTATGATAGATGGTAGGACTATAATGGCATGTATGAAAGAAAAGGACTTTGTTCACATCTATAGCTTATATTATAGAAAGAAAGACAATTAACAGTAATCTGCAATAAACTTTCTATATAAAAATAGATTGTTACACATGCTTTTAAGTAAATAAAGTGCTCCAATAGAAAATTTTATGGAGGGGTATAAAATAAGGTAGTTAACTACGGTAGTTAGAAAATCTTCTTTGTGAAATTTATATTTAGGCTGAGATATAAAGTATGGGAAATGACCCAACATTATGTATATGTATAGGGGGCTTGAATGGGGACCTACCGGAAAGTTATGTATAATGATTAAAGTGAAGAAATGACAGGACAGAAGCCAGAGATTCAGACACAATCACAGTGAAGAAATTTGGGCCGGGGCAGTGGCTTAGGCCTGTAATCGCAGCATTTTGGGAAGCCAAGGCAGGAGGATTACTTGAGGCCAGGAATTCAAGACCAGCCTGGGCAACATAGTGAGACTCCATCTCTACAAAAAAAAAAAAAAAAAAAAATTAAAATAGCCAGCAAGGTGATGCATACTTGCAGTCCCAGTTATTCGGGAGAAAGCAGGAGAATGACTTGAGCCCAGGAGTTTGGGGTTGCAGTGAGCTGATTGCACTACTGTACTCCAGCCTGGGCTACAGAGTGAGACCCTGTCTCAAAGACCAAAAAAAAACAAAAATAAATTTGAAGTGAGAAGATATTTAAAAATGCTTGCTAACGGTGTGAACTCGAAGTGTTTTTCATATTATTTATCTTTGATATTTATTTAAATTATGATATATTTCTTAACTCTTTAAGCATTACAAACACAAATCTGAGAACATGTCTAATTTTTCTATCAATTTAAATGTGTAACTAGAAAATTTGTGTAATGTATAGCTAAAAGAAAAAAAAATTGTGTACATGTTTGTATATATGTGACTGAAAACACAGAATTGGCAGATGAAAAAATAAACTAATAAGTATCCTTTCCCATTATCCTGCAATAAATATGTTTAAAAGTTACAGTGTCAGAATTTGAAAGAAGTTAAAGCCAGAACAGAATATGAGGAATGATATCTAGGCTGACTATCATGTTTTGTGGCAAAATATAAAAACCAAAAGCTACACTTTTGATACTAGGTCAGAGAGGGAAATACGATCTTGTACTTCCAGTATAAATGGTGCTCTTATAAAAAGAAGATATTTAGATACTGTGACAGAGACACAGGAAGAACTTCATGTGAACAGAAAGGCAAATATTGGCGTAATGCATCCATAGGTCAAGAAATGCCAAAGACTTCTAGCAAACCACCAGAAGCTAGGGCAAAGGCAGAGAAGAGACTGTTTTCCACAGTCCTTAAGAGAAGCCATTTTGTTCATATTGGTTTTGGAATTCCATTTTATCCAGAACTGTGAAGCAATACATTTCTGTTGATTAAGTGCTCAGTTTGCAGTATTTTGTTATGGCAGCCCTGGAAATCTAATACAGATCCCCTAATATATCATAACCCAAAGTAATATATCTTAAAAGTGCCCAGGAATGGGGAAGACACATTACATAGTGAGGAAAAGGTAAGAATTACAGCAAAATTGTCATCAGAACAGTGCAAAAGAGTAAACAGGAAGAATATCTCCTTAAAAGTGGCACTAGATAAGGATGCCCTCTCTCACCACTCCTATTCAACATACTATTGAAAGTTCTAGTAAGGCAATCAGGCAAGAGAAAGAAGGCATCCAAAGAGGAAATCAGACGATCCCTGTTTGCAGATAACAGGATTCTATCTCTAGAAACACCACAATCTCATCCCAAATGCTTCTTAAACTGATAAACAATTTCAGCAAATGTGGGGAAAAGAAAGAGATCAGCCTGTTACTGTGTCTATATAGAAGGAAGTAGACATAAGAGACTCCATTTAGTTCTGTATTTGAGATGCTGTTAATCTGTGACCCTACCCCCAACTTTGTCCTTGCAAGAGACATGTGCGAAGGTGATTTCAGGTTAAAAGGATATTGGGCTGTGCAGGATGTGTCTTTGTTAAACAAGTACCTGAAAGAAGCTTGATGGTTAAAAATCCTGCCCCTCCCTGGGATTGGAACATCTCCAGGTAAAACCCATTGTGTGCCTTGTTTACTGAGTAAGGAGAAAACGCCTTTAGGAATAAGGTGGGACTTGCTGGAATAAGGTGGGGCTTGCTGGAGCAATACTGCTAAAAGGTTTATGGAGATGTTCGCATATGCATCTCAAGGCACAGCATTTTCCTTTTAACTTATTCATGTTACAGGGATTTTTTCATATGTCTTACTGCCGATTTCCTCCCTACAATGATCCTATTTTCTAGCTACTCCCTTATCTTTTAGATGGTAAAGATAATTATCAATAAATACTAAGGGAACTCAGAGGCCGGTGCCGGCGTGGGTCCTCTGTAAGCACAGTGCCAGTCCCCTGGGTCCCGCTTTTCTTTCTCTATACTTTGTCTCTGTGTATTATTTCCTTTTCTCAAGTCTCTCGTCCCACCTAACGAGAAGCACCCACAGGTGTGGAGGGGCAGGCCACCCCTTCAAGCAAAGTCTTAGAATACAAAAGCATATGCAAAAATCACTAGTATTCCTATACACCAATTAACAGCCAAGTCAAGCGTCAAGTCATAAATGGACTCACATTCACAACTGTCATGAAAAGAAAAAAATACCTAGGATACAGCTAACTAGGGAGGTGAAAGATCTCTACAAGGAGAACCACAAACCACTGTTCAAAGAAATCAGAGATGATAAAAACAAATGGAAAAACATCCCATGCTCATGGACAGAAAGAATCAATATTGTTAAAATGGTCACACTGCCCAAAGCAGTTTATAGATTCAGTACTATTTCTGTTAAACTACCATTTACGTTCTTCACAGAACTAGAGAAAAGTATCTTAAAATTCATATGGAACCATAAAAGGACTGAATAGAAAGGCATTTGAAAGAAAAGAACAAACAAACAAAAATCAAAAACAACAAAAAAAACAAAGCTGAAGGCATAATGGTTGCTACCTGACTTCAAACTATACTACAGGGCTACAGTAACCAAAATAGCATGGTACTGATAGAAAAACAGACATCTAGATGAACGGAACAGAATAGAGATCCCAGAAATAATGCCACAGGCCTACAACTATCTGATCTTCAACAAACCTAACAAAAACAAACAAAGGGGAAAGAATTCTCTATTTAATAAATGGTGCTGAGATAACTAACTAGACATAAGCAGATGAATGAAACAGGGCCCCCTCCTTACACCATATACAAAAATTAACTCAAGATGGATTAAAGACTTAAATGTAAAATCCAAAACTATAAAATCCTTGGAAGACAGAATGGTACTAAGCAGCACCATTCAGGACATAGGCAGGGGCAAAGATTTCATTATGAAGATGTCACAGCAATTGCAACAAAACCAAAAATTGACAAATGGAATCTAATTAAACTAAAATTTCATTCATTAACTAGGAATGGATTAACAGGAAAAGGATTGCCTATTTAATAAATGGTGCTGGGAGAACTGGCTAGCCATATGTAGAAGAATGAACAAACTAAAGTTTCTTACTCTGCACAGCATAAGAAATTCTCAATAGAGTAAACAATCTACAGAATGGGAGAATATGTTTGCCAACTATGCATCTGACAAAGGTTTAATATCTAGCATCTGTAGGGAACTTAAGGAAATTTACTAGAAGACAAAAACTAACAAATCCATAAAAATTGGGCAAAGAACATGAACAGGCATTTTCAAAAGAAGAAATACATGTGACCAACAATCATATGAGAAAAAGCTCAACATCACTGATCATTAGAGAAATGCAAATCAAAATCACAGTGAGGCACCATCTCACACTAGTAAGAGTGGCTATTACTAAAAAGTCAAAAAATAGCAGATGCTGGCAAAGTTGTGGAGAAAGAGGAACACTCACTGTTGGTGGGAGTGTAAGTTAGTTCAGTCATTGTGGAAAACAATGTGGCGATTCCTCAAAGACCCAAAGACAGAAATACCATTAGACCCAGCAATTTCATTACTGGGTATATACCCAAAGAAATATAAATCATTCTAAATACTATGCAGCCATAAAAAGGAATGAGATTATGTCCTTTGCAGGGACATGGCTGGAGCTGGAAGTCACTATCCTTAGCAAACTAACACAGGAACAGATAACCAAATACCACATGTTCTCACTTATAAGTGGGAACTAAATGATGAGAACATGTGGACACCTAGAATGATGAGAACACATGGACACCTAGAATACATGGACACCTAGACACATGGGACAACACACACTGAAGCCTATCAGAGACTAGAGGGTAGAAGGAGGTAGAGGATCAGAAAGAGTAACTAATGGGTACTAGGCTTAATACCTGAGTGTTGAAATAATCTGTACAACAAAATATATAAAAGCTACAGTAACCAAAACAGCATGATACTAGTACAAGAACAGACACAGAGGCCAACAGAACAAAATAGAGAACCCAGAAATAAGACCACACACCTACAACCATCTGATCTAACAAAAACAAGCAATGGGAAAAGGATTGCCTATTTAATAAATGGTGCTGGGAGAACTGGCTAGCCATATGCAGAAGAATGAAACTTATACCATATACAAAAATGAACTCAAAAAAAAAAAAAAAAAAACTAACTAAAAAACCTTGAAAGAGAAGCTACACAGTACCATTCAGGACATAGGCATGGGCAATGATTTCATGAAAACGATACTAAAAGCAATTGCAACAAAATTGACAAATGGGATCTAATTAAGCTAAATAACTTTGGCACAGCAAAAAAATGATCAACAGAGTAAACAGACAACCTACAGAATGGGAGAAAAATTTTGCGATCTACTCATCTGACAAAGGTCTACTATCCAGCATCTACAAGGAACATAAACAAATTTACAAGAAAAAAAAAACATTATAAAGTGGACAAAGGACAAGAACAGACATTCCTCATAAAAAAAAAAAAAATATGTGGCCAACAAACATGAAAAAAAGCTCAACATCACTGGTCGTTAGAGAAATGTAAATTGAAACCACAATGAGATAGCACCTTACATCAGTCAGAATGGCTATTAAAAAGTCAATAAACAACAGATGCTGCCAAGGTTATGAAGAAAAAGGAATGCTTTTACACTGTTCATGGAAGTGTAAATTAGTTCAACCATTGTGGAAGACAGTGTGGCAATTCCTCAATGACTTAAGAGGCAGAAATACCATTTGACTCATGAATCCCATTACTGACTATATACCCAAAGGAATATAAATCATTCTGTAATAAAGACACATGCACACATTTGTTTATGTAGCACTAGTCACAATAGCAAAGACATAGAATCAACCTAAATGGCCATCAAGATAGACTGGATAAAGAAAATGTGGTACATATACATCATGTAGTACTATGCAGCCATAAAAGAAATGAGATTATGTCCTTTGCAGGGACATGGATGAAGCTGGAGGCCATTATCCTCAGCAAACTAAGGCAGGAACAAAAAATCAAATACCACATATTCTCACTTACAAGTGGGAGCTGAATAATGAGAACACATGGACACATGGGGGGAACAACACACACTGGAGCCTGTTGGAGGTTGGAGGAGTGGGAGGTGGGAAAGGATCAGGAAGAACAGCTAAAGGATGCTGGGCTTAATACCTAGGTGATGGAATGATATGTGCAGCTAACCAGCATGGCACACTTTTAACTAGGTAACAAACCTGCACATTCTGTACATGGACCCTTGAATTTAAAAGTTGGAATTAAAAATAATTAAAATTTTTTCTATCATATAATTTTCACACAATTTACTTCCCATTTTTCTTTGTCAGTAAATTATAGGAGCTCATTTCTACCAAAATGAGCAAAATATGAAAGAGGGATACATACAATACAAAGGAAACCAGATTGAAAATTCTCAAACCCTGTCTATGCACCAAGTCTAATATAGATTGGTAAAACAGACAATTTCTCCAGAATGTCTCCAAGAAAGGAAAAAGAAATTTCTGAAACAAGGAGAAAACTAGAAGCAATGTATAATTTTATTAAGCAATTGTTGTGCAAATCAGTATAATGCACTTATTAAATTTAGGAAGAACGAAAAGGCACACAATAAGGCCATTTAATCTTAGTTCATTACTTGGCTCATTAGGGAGTAAGACACAATTCAAATGAAGTATATAATTACAGAGGGGAAATAAAGGAGTCAAAATACAGATATGATGAACTATTGGGATGTTACATTCTAACTTCAATAATAGGAAGTCAACAGATAATACTCACATTTGAATAGTGAAGGCATATTTTTTAGAAATACATAGTAAAAGAATAAATAAACTATTCCTACCCATAAAAACATAAATGATTGTTACAGGCATAATATTGAGCAAAATAGAGCAGACAGGAATACACACTGTTCTGCTTACATAAACTCCAAAAGAAGTAAAATTAAACAAGGGCAATGGGATTGCAGTTTCCTTTGGTACAAATAGTAGGTGGGAGGATGCATGATTCACAAGCACCTTCTGAAGTGTTGATAATATTTTATTTCTTGATCTTTATGGTGTTTATACCTATGTATAAACTTGATAAAAATTAATCGTGCTATATACTTTGACTTGTGGAATTTTATCTATATGCTGTATTTTGTACTTCAATAAAACTTTTCCTTAAAAAGAAATTAACATGGAGTTATATGGTTACAAAGATGAAATTTTTTAATTGAGAAAGATGATTTAGGGGTTGTAGATTATGCAGGAAACATTTTTATCAATATACAAATTTTCAATATCCCAAACCAATATATATCATTTATGCATACATATATTTACTATAATAGCATAAAGTATGTGTAAAATTGCAAGAACAAATTATGATTTTTGCTATTTATTGAACTTGAAGGAAATATGCAGGAGGCTTTAACATTGCTCTAATGCTTTATTTATTTAAAAATCTAAAGCAAATGTTCGTGTCCATTATGACCAGTTGGTGAGTGGTTACACTAAGGTTTGTTCACATAATATTCTTTGTGTTTGAACTTTATAAATAAATAAACTTTCTGAGATTCTATTAATTTTGTCCCAACAAAATAATAATGAATATACATATTCAGAAAAGATCAAGTGATTATACACTATTTACTTAAATTAATACTTATAAAATATAATATACAGCTTAAAAATAGTGATGTAACAAAGAATAAAAATTACGTACCACAGCAATACCTGCGTCATAGCTTTCATTGCATATGGTGCCTGGAAATGTTGCTCCCACATATTTAGGATGTTTCCTGTAACTACATTATTATAATTTTTTTATTAACATAGTTATGCAAAACAATTTGTAAACTTATTTATTAAATTAAGCCTTCTTTACATAACATTTTAAAAATGACTTTGCAAATATATAAAGCTTCAAACTAGGTAATATCTAATAAGCTATACAAAATACTAAAATCATTGACTTCAGTCAATTCACTTTAACACCAATGTAATTTCCTTTTGCATCTCCTAAAATGGATACAATTTTATTAGCCCAAATTTAACTTCATTTGGTTACCAAAAGTTAAAGAGAAAATAATTTTTAATTTCTGGAAGAGGCAATCTTACCACTCCTAAAGATAAGCATTTTAAAATATTAAACAGTTAAAAAAAAAAAAAAAAACCCAATCCCTCCTAGTAAAGAGTAGACATGAAATGTATTAATTTATCATGGATAATTTTAACTGAATAGTCTCCGTTTTTACATCATTCATAAACTAAGGATTATATGTTTTCTGTAGTAAAATCAATATCGTAGAAGTTCATGAAATGTAAGTTTTTGAAATAATACTTATACTCCAAACTATTCTAATACAAAATTGATTATTGTTACTTTTATTATATCTTTAAGTACACCAGTACCTCCATGGCAAAGGCTACTAATTTTTAAACACTTTCAAAGGGGCTTATGAAAAGTTGACGAACACAATAAATTCACTAAATTACCAATTTAAAATAATTGTTTATGCAGATATCTTTATTAATGTAGAACATTGTGCTTACACAAGTAAGTATGCTATGTCATGGGGCCGTAGGATGAGATAGTCCCGTTTCCACGCCAAAAATCTTTGTAATATATCATCAGCATCCCCACTGGTGGAAATCTGGTTTTCATTTGACCACAATTCCAAGGAAGACAGTATAACAGTCAATTTGAACTGAGTAAACATCTAAAAATAAATTTATTATACATTTTTAAAGTAACAAGTTATTACATTTAGAAGATACATTAAAAAATAAAGAAAATGTTCCACTATTTTGAGTATTGAACTAACAAAAAGTATTTAAGTTATTCATTGGCCAAGACAGAACCCAAATTATATTAAAGAAACTTTCATGAAAATGGAAATGTGAAAAAGTAAAAACTTACAGTGTTGACAAGCCCAACAACCTGGACAATTTTTTGTGTTACAGCCATCATTTCAGATCCCATGTAATCATACTGAAAAAGAAATTTTATTTTTCATAAAAGCATTATTTTGAATCATGTGAATGAAATATTTAGGCTTTGTATTAGGTATTATAAGTAATCTAGAGCTGTTTTAAAGTACATGGGAGAATGTGTGTAGATTTGAGCAAATTCTATGCTATTTTATATAAGGGACTTAAGTTTCTATGGATTATATATTATGTACATACATATATATAAAATACACACACACAGAAATATTATTAAGCCTTAAAAATGGTTGTCCTGTCATTTGTGAAAACATGGATGAATCTGGAGGACATTACGCTAAGTGAAATAAGCCATATACAGAAAAGAAAATCTACATGATCTCACTTACATGTGGCATCTAAACAAAACAAAACAAATATACTCACATACATAGAAACAAAGTGAAAAGGTGGTTGTCAACGGGCAGAGGGCAGAGTGTGGGAAGAAATGTGGAAATGGCATTCATAGGATACAAAGTGTGGGTTATGTAGAATAAATAAATCTAGAGACCCAATATACAATGTGAGAACTACAGTTAACAATATTGCTTTATATACTGAAAATTTGCTAAGAGAGTAGATTTTAGGTACTTTTACCACAAAAATGTAACACTATGTATACAAAAACATCATGATGTATACATCTTAAACATATATACTTTTAAAAAGAATAAAAGGTTAGAGAAAAGATATAAATTGCCAATATCAGGAATGAAAGAAGATTACAATATCAAAGGATGATAATAAAGTATGAAAATACTGATGTCAAAAACTTATTACATTTTCATAAATTTGAAAATATTACTTAAAATGGCATTCGCCAAAATGGCCAAAGGTAAAGTTCAAACAATATATAATCATATAACTATGAAAGTGGATTCTGTAACTTTAAACCTTCCCATAAAGAAATATCAGGTTGAGAGGACTGTAAGGGTTAATTGTTGGGCAGGTGCAGTGGCTCATGCCTATAACCCTAGCTCTTTGGGAGACTGAGGCGTGGACAACATGGTGAGACTTCGTCTCTATAAAAATTTCTTAAAAATTATCCAGGCATTGTGGTGCATGCCTGTAGTCCCAGCTACTTGGAAGGATGAGGCAGGAGGATTGGTTGAGGCCAGGAGTTCGAGATTGCAGTGAGCTATGATTTTGTCACTGCACTCCATGCTGCATGACAGAGTGAGGCCCTGTCTCTCTCTCTCTCTCTAAAAAAAGTTAATGGTTACAGATATTTAAACAATAAGTAAAGAATAAGTAAAGGCATTTGTACAAAAATCATTCATTCAGAATGTAGGAAAAGGGCAGACATTGTAATTTGTTTTATGAAACCAACACTACTTTAACAACAGCTTAACAAGAAAAGGTCTTTTTTGGATATTCTCGTCAGACATAAAATGGATTATCAATGTAACCACAAGAAAATTCAGGCAAGTCCAAACTGAGAAACATTTCTACAAAATAACTGGCATGTATTCTCCAATCGTGCCAAGGTACATGAAAGACAAAGATCATAGTAATGCCACAGATTGGAGTAGAAAAAAAAGACATGTCAACTCAATGGAATATAGGATCTTATAATTGAGGACTGAATTAGGAAAAAGACATTTGTGGGAAAAATGTCAAAATTTTTATAATGGTTGATAATAATGTAGAAACATTAACTTTTAAGTTTTGATTACGATATGATTATAATAAGAGGTTAACTTAGGAGAAGTTGTGAAAAGAATCTCTTTACTGTTTCTTAACTTTCATGTAAGTCTAAAGTTCCTTCAAAATAAGTTTAAAATAATAAAATGCAGCTAAAAAGAAAGAGGGATATGCCACCAATATCACTGGTGAACATTAGAAATGCTGATACTACAAATATACCAATTTCTAAAAGATAAAAAGAATGTGTTACAAATTCATTCTAAGAAATTTGATAACTTAGATCATTTTTAAAAATTACTTGAAAACCTATGCCTTAGTCCATTTGCCTGCTAAAAAGAATAACACACACTGGGTATTATGAAAAAGAGAAATCTATTTCCTCACATTTCTGGGAGTGGAGAAGTCCAAGAACAAGCTGCTAGCATCTGGCCTGGTGAGGGCCTTCTTGCTATATCCTAACATGGCAGAAGGCAGAAGAGCAAGCTACACAGTGCTTTTATAAGGGCCTTAATCTCATCCACAAGGGAAGAAGTTCCTCATGCACTAATCACCTCTAAATGGTCCCATTCCTTAATACCATCACCTTAGCCATTAAGTTTTAATAGCTGAATTTTGGAAGGAACACATTCAAACCCTAACATTCCATCCCTAGTTTCCCAAAATTCATGTCATTCTCACATACAAAATACCTTCATCCCATCCAAATAGTTCTAAAAAATCCTAACTTGTTCTATCATCAGCTTTTAAGTCTAATTTCAAAATCTCACCTAAACATTATATGAGTAAGACTGAAGGCAAGATTTATCCTGAGGCAAATTAATTTCCAGCTGTGAGTCTATGAAATCAAACAAGTTATATGCTTCCAAGATACAATGGTGGGACAGGCATAGGACAGACATTCCCATTTCAGGAAGAAGAGTCAAGAAGAAGGGAACAGCAGGTCCCAAACCAATGCAAAATCCAACAGAGCAAACAATATTAAATTTTAG
Organism: Piliocolobus tephrosceles; assembly: GCF_002776525.5. Taxonomy (NCBI): domain Eukaryota; kingdom Metazoa; phylum Chordata; class Mammalia; order Primates; family Cercopithecidae; genus Piliocolobus; species Piliocolobus tephrosceles. The sequence continues at coordinate 38,025,918 of NC_045440.1, read as the reverse complement.
GGCCTGCAAATGATCTTCTTTGACTCCATGACCCACCCATGAGACACACCAGGGTGGGATTTGAGCCCCAAAGGCTTTGCTGTGTGCAGCCCATGCTTCAGCTCTCACACATTGAAAATGCATACATGCCGCTTTCCCAGGCTGTCATTCCTTCCTGGTGGCTCTATAGTTCTGCGGTGTTGTGGGTGGTCCATCACCTATGTGTCTGCTAGACATTGACTTAGTGGGATCTCTCTGAGGCATCCTTCAAAATATAGGTGGAGGTAGCCATGTCACCACAGCTCTTGCACTCTGTGAGCCTGGAGAGTGAGCACCAGGTGGACACAGCCAAAATTCACAGTCTGCTCCCTTTGAAATCACAGTCTGAGATGCACCTGGGCCCAGCTGAGCTACAGCCAGGGCAGCAGAGAAGTGCCTGGCAAGGATGTTAGACCTGAGGTGGCCCTGGTGTGTAAGTCTCAAGGTCCTATAAGCATTCTGGCTTCTCTCTTTAACTTGTCTTGCTTACAAATCCCTAGCGCTCTGGGCTTGTAATAGGAAGGCAGCCTTGAAAATCTCCAAAATGTCTTTGGGGTTATTCTCCTCTTGTGTTGATAAATAGCAGCTGACTTCCACTATCCACACCAATTTTCTTTAAAGGTCACTTGACACACTCTTGCTATTCTCTACCATAGATACTTACCCCACTCCCACTCCCACCTCCACCTTTTATTTTTGTTGTTTGTTTGTTTTTACAGGGCCAGGCTGAGAGTTTTTCAAATCTTTATATTCTTCTTCCCTTTTAATTATAAAATCTACATTTAAACCATTTATCTTGTCTCAAATTTTACTATAAATAAGTAGAAAAAGCCATGCAGCATCCTGAACACCCTGCTGCTTAGAGATTTCTTTTGCCAAATACCTGAGTTCATCATTCTTAAGTTCTGCCTTCCATAAAGTTCTACAGCATGGGCTTAACTCAGCCAAGTGATGGGCCACTTTATAACAAGAGTGGCCTTTCTCCCAGTTTCCAGTACCTTGGACTTCACTTCCATCTGAGCTCTCATAAGAATAGCCTTTACTGTCCATATTTCTACCAGCATTCTGTTCATGACCACTTAAGTAATTTCTAAAAACTATTCATAACCACTAATCTCTAAAAAGATTCACAACTTCCCTACTTCCCTTCTCTTCTTCTGAGCTCTCATCAGACTCACCCTTCATACTCCATTCGCAGTAATACAAGCTTTTTCCATTATTTACTTCAAAACAGCTCCTGCTTCAACCCATTGCCAGGCACCAAAACTATTTCCACATTTTTAGACACTTGCTATGGCAACACCCACTCCTGATACCAACTTCTGTGTTGGTCTATTTGTGGTGCTATGACAGAATATGACAGATTGGGTAGTTTGTAAAGAACACAAATTTATTGTTCATAGTCCTAGAGGCTGAGAAGTCCGAGATCAAGGCACCACAAACTGGTCTGGTGAGGACCTTTTTGCTATGTCCTCATAGGGAGGAAAGCAGAAAGGCAAGCTACAGAATGCTGCATGAAGTCTGTTTTATAGGAGACTTAATCCCATACATGAGGGAAGAATCTTTCATGGCAGAATTGCCTCATTCCTTAAAAAGCCATAACATTGGTCATTGCATTTTAATACATGAATTATGAAGGGAACACATTCAAACCATAACAATCTAACTTGTGGAAAGTAAAACAAGTTTAAAGAAAATCTAAACTTCCCTATGTATATCATATGTAAAGAAATTTAATGTGTACTTTAAAATATTTACCCAAAGAAAACTTAAGGTCTACAGGGTTTCAGAGTAAATTCTTTCAACTATATGTGGAAGGAGTCATACTCATAACATCTAAATTCTCAAAGAGACTATAAGAAGAAGAAAATTCGTTAACTTATTTGATTAGGCTAGGATAATCTTGGTAACAAGGAGAAGGAGGGAGGGAGGGAGGGGAACAAAGGAAGAGAGTGAATGAAGGAGGGGTAGAGGAAGAAAAGGGAAGACAGAGGGGAGGGGAGGAAAAGAGAGGAGAGGAAGAAAATAGGGAGACAATGGAGGAAGGGAAAGGAGGAGGAAGAGAGAAAAGGGAGAAGACAGGAAGGCAAGAAGGAAAGTTCTTTCTTGAAAGCATACTTAGTTCCTTTTTGAAAGACCTCTTGAAAGCATACTTACCAAAGCTTTTTCCACTATAATGTATATTTCCAGATATTGCGGTAATAGTTTTGAAAGATTTTTTTTCTAGAAAACAACAACAACAGGGATTGATAAAATGTTAACATGTATTGAATTTAACAGAAAAAATGGCATGTAAAGACAGCAAAAAATTGCATATAAAATTTTCATGAGGACTTAAATATAAAAATTAATTCCAATGTAGAAAATTCTACTTCAAAACATATTTCAAGCTTAAAATATTTACAATGAACCTGCTAGAGTAATGTAAGGGTCTAGTCTCTGTTAATGTTGAATGAGGAGAAAAAAACATAAACATAAAGATACACCTTCTGCTGTCTTCATCTACTGACAAATCTATACTTTGAACATTTTTCACTGACTGTCTTATGAAGGACTAAGCAACACTAACTGTGGCATACTGAAAATTGTCCATTCATAGAGATATAGGAAATATTTGAGAACACATAGTCTATACTGAAATTCAGGTAAATACTGTGATTTGTCTATTAATAATAATTGATGATTTATAGGTTATTATCTTAGCACAATCAATAATCATTATATTATATCAAATGACACACAAAGCTTATGCTCTGGAACTATTGAATTATTTCTGATATTTTACATTCTGTTCTTCCCTGTGTACCCATATGATTACCGCCTATAAATCATCACTTATTACATCCTCATTGAGCACTTTATTGATAATTTTACATGAGCTTTATTTCTAACAAACTGAAGTGCCTTCTCACACATAGAACTTCAGAGAAATTTCCTCTTTGATCTAAGCATATTTACTGGCCACCAAATACAAGAGTAAAGAGGGTGTTGAATCTGCAATAGAATAGTCCGAGTTAAAATAGGTAAACAAGCAAACGAATAAGCTTACTGGATAGAGCCTCTATTTAAATAGGTTGGTTTATATTTCCATGGGAAAGTAAAGTATGCCTCATCTCATATATCTATTGTTGTTTATCTATCTACTATCTATTCATCATCTAAATCTATCAGTCTATCAAGACATATATGTTTATTTATCTATCCATCTATTTATATATCCTCTCCTTGTGTATACATGTATATATGCAATTTTGTAAAAAAGAGGACTCTCATTTTTTTTCAATATTCTAAAATATGTGAGTTTTGTCTTTTAAACTTTCTGTTATTGGTGTGTTTTTTGTGATCATACTATTGAATGACCATACAACTTATTGCTCAAACTGAAATAACGTTGAGTGAGAAAAGGGTGCACTAAAATAATCAAAATTATAGAATTATTAAAATCGATACTTAATGACTAAAAAGTTTAACTTTCTCAGCAGCAACCTTGCAAACAAGAAGGGGTGACATTCATCTTTAGTCTCTTTATAAAGAATAACTCTGCCAAGAATTTTGTAGCCAGCAAAACTAAGTTTTATAAATGAAGGAGAAGTAAAGTCTTTTTCAAACAAGCAAATACTAAGCGAATTTGTCACTACTAGATCAGCCCTACAAGAAATGCTAAAAGGAGTTGTACCTCTTAAAACAAAATGTCAATACACAAGAGAATAGGACCTCTTGAAAGCATACAATGCATAGGACCTATAAAACAATCACACAATGAAGAATACGAAGTATCTTTGTGACAATCAGCATGACTGGAGCAGATTCTCACACCTCAATATTAATGTCGAATGTAAATGGTCTAAATATACCACTTAGAAGACACATATTGGCAGGATGGATAAAAAAATTCACAAATCAAACATCTGCTGTCTTCTAGAGACTCACCTAAGATGTAAAGATTCTTATAGACTCAAGGCAAAGGGATGGAAAAGACATTCTAGACAAATAGAAACTAAAGGTAAGCAGGAGGTGCTATTCTTAGGTAAAATAGACTTTTAAGCAAAAACAGTTTTAAAAGACAAAAGGATGTTGATATGCTTTCACTGTGTCCCCACCCAAATATTGTAATAACCCCCATCTGTCAAAGGTGGGGTCAGGTGGAAATAATTGAATCATGGGTGCAGTTTCCCCCATACTGTTCTCATTGTAGTGAATAAGTCTCATGAGATCTGATGGTTTCATAAATGGGAGTTCCCTGGCCCAAGCTCTCTTGCCTGCTGACATGAAAGATGTCATTTTGTTCTTCCTTCATCTTCTGCCATGATGTGAGGCCTCTCCAGTCATGTGGAACTGTGAATCCGTTAAACCTTTTTCCTTTACAAATTACCCAGTCTCGGGTATGTCTTTATCAGCAGTGTGAGCACAAACTGATACAGATGTCATTATATAATGATAAAAGGATCAATCCAACAAGAAGATATTACAATCCTAAATCTATATGCACCTAACTTCGGTGCTCCCACATTCATAAAACAATGACTACTTGTCCTATGAAAAGAGATAGACAGCAACACAATAATAGTGGATGACTTCAACACTCCACCGACAGCACTAGACAGAGTTCAAGGCAGAAAGGTAACAGAGAAACACAGGACTTAAACTGTACTCTAGAACAAATGGACCTAACACATATTTACAAACTATTCTACCCAAGAACTACATTCTTCTCATCAGCACATAGAACATTCTCCAAGACAGATAATATGATGGGCCACAAAATAAGTCTCAATAAATTTTTTAAAAATCAAAATTATATCAAGTATCTTTTCAGATACGATGGAGTAAAACTAAAAATCAACTCCAAAAGGAACCCTCAAAACTATAGAAATACAAGAAAATTAAACCATCTGATCCTGAATGATTTTGGGGTTAGCAATAAACTCAAGATGAAAATTTAAAAATTCTTCAAAATGAATGGTAATAATAATACAAATTATCAAAATCTCTGGGATACAGCAAATGCAGCGCTGAAAGGAAAGTTTATAGCACCAAATGCCTAAATCAAAAAGTCTGAAAGACCACAAATTGACAATTTAATCTCAACCTCAAGGAGCTAGAGAAATAAGAACAAACCAAACCCAAAGCTAGCAGAAGGAAAGAAATAACAAAGATCGGAGCAGGTCTAAATGACATTGAAACAAAAATATTAAAATGACCAATGAAATGAAAACTTGGTTCTTTGAAAAGATTAACAAAATTAATAAACCATTAGCTCCATTAGCCAAGTAGAGACAAGATTAAAATAAGATTTAGAAATAAAAATGACAGTATTACACCTGACATCACAGAAATACAAAAGATCATCCAAGACTACTACGAACACTTCTATGCACACAAACTAGAAAAATCTGGAAGAAATGGATAAATGCCTGGAAACACACAACCCTACTAGCTTGAATCGAGATGAAATAGAAATCCTGACTAGACCAATAACCATCAGTGAGATTGAGTCAGTAATTTTAAAAACCTGCCAAAGAAAAGCCCAAGGCCACAGGAATTCACAACCAAATTCTACCAGACACTCAAACAAGAATTGATAACAATCCTACTGAAACTATTGCAAGGTATTTAGAGCACAGATGCAAAAATCCTCAACAAAATACTAGCAAACAGAATCCAATAACACAGCAAAAAGATAATTCACCCATGATCAGAAGGTTTCACCTCAGGGATGCAGGGGCGGATCAATATATGCATGTCCATAAATGTGATTTACCACATAAAAATGGAAAACAATTATAATAATCTCAATAGATGCTGAAAAAAGTATTCAATAAAATCTAGCATCTCTTTATAATAAAAAAATTCAACAAACTAGGCATAGAAGGAACATACCTCAAAATAATAAAAGCTATATATGACAAACTCACAGTGAGCATCATACTGAATGGGTAAAAAGCTGAAAGCATTCCCCGAAAACTGGAAAAAGACAAAGATGGATACTTTCACTACTTCTATTCAACATAATGTTGGAACTCCTAGCAAGAGCAATCAGGCAAAAGACATAAATAAAGGAAATCCAAATTGGAAAATAGTAGGTCAAGCTAACTCTGTCTGCCAATATTATAATCATATACCTAAAAATCCCTAAAAGGTTCCTCCAGAAGACTCCTACATTTGACCAGTGAATTATGTGAAGTCTCAGGTTACAAAATCACCGTACACAAATTAGTAGCACGGCTGTACACCAACAATGACCAAGCTGAGAATCAAATTGAGATCTCAATTCCTTTTACAACAGCTGCAAAAATAAAATAAAATAATTAAGAATATACCTACCCAAGGAGGTAGGTATAGATCTTATATATACCTACCTATACATATATAGGTATATGTATATATATACCTACCTATACATATATAGGTATATATATATATATATATATATATATATATATATATCTTTCACTATATAAAGTGAAAGATCTTTACAAGGAGAACTACAGAACACTGTGTAAAGAAATCCTAGATAGCACAAACAAGTGGAAATTCATCCCATGCTCATGGATGGAAGAATCCACATTGTGAAAATTACCATACTGCCAAAAGCAATCTACATATTCAAGCAATTCCTATCAAAATACTAAAATCAGTTTTCACAGAATTAGAAAAAAAAACCCTAAAATTCACATAGAACCAAAGAAGAATCTGAATAGCCAAAGCAATTTTATTAGTCCATTCTTGCACTGCTATAAAAGAATACCTGAGACTAGGTGATTTATAAAGAAGAGATTTAATTGGCTCACGTTTCCACAAGTTGTACAGGAAGCATGACAGCTTCTGGGAAAACTCAGAAAACTTTCAATCATAGTGGAAGGCAAAGGAAAAGCAGGCATGTCTCACATGGACAGAGCAGGAGAAAGAGAGAGCAGGGGAGGTGCTACACACTTTTAAACAACCAGATCTCCTGAGAACTCTATCACAAGAACAGTACTAGGAGGATGGTGTTAAGCCATGAGAAACCACCCCCATGATCTAATCACCTTCCACCAGGCCCCACCTCCAACACTGGGAATTACAATTTCACATGAGATTTGGGAGGATACAGAAACATACCAGCATTCTTAAGCAAAATAACATATCACGAGACAATACATGACCTGACTTCAAACCACACTACAAAGCTTTAGTAACCAAAAGAGCATTGTACTGGTATAAAAGTAGATACACAGACCAATGGAATATACTAGAGAACCCAGAAATGAACCCAAATACCACCAACTGATCTTCAACAAGGCAAACAAAAACATAAATTGGGGAAAGGACTCCCTGTTCAATGAATGATGCTGGGAATACTGGATAGCCACATATGGAAGAAGGAAACTGCATCCCTCTCTCTCACCATATACAAAAATCAACTCAAGATGGATCAAAGACTTAAATTTAACACCTGAAACCATAAAAATTCTAGAAGAAAGCTTAGGAAAAACTCTTCTGGACATTGTCCTAGGCAAAGAAATTATGACTAAGACCCCAAAAGCAAATGCAACAAAAACAAAGATAAATAAATGGGACATAATTAAACTAAAAATCTTCTGCACAGCAAAAGAAATAACCATCAGAATAAACAGGCAACCTAAAGAAGGGGAGAAAATATTTGTAAACTATGCATCTGACAAAGGACTAATATCCAGAATATACAAGGAACTCAAACAAATCAGCAAGATAAAAACAAATAATCCCACCACACAGTAGGCAAATTACATGAATAGACCTTTCTCAAAAGAAGATATACAAATGACCAACAAACATGAAAAATGCTAAACATCACTAACCATCAGGGAAATGCAAATTAAAACTATAATGATAATCCAAGCACTTTGGGAGGCCGAGGCAGGCAGATCATGAGGTCAGGAGATGGAGACCATCCTGGCTAACACGGTGAAACCCCATCTCCACCAAAAATACAAAAAATTAGCCAGATGTGGTGGTGGGTGCCTGTAGTTCCAGCTACTTGGGAGGCTGAGGCAAGGGAATAGCGTGAACCCAGGAGGCAGAGCTCGCAGTGAGCCGAGATCGCCCCACTGCACTCCAGGCTGGGCAACAGAGCGAGACTCCATCTCAAAAAACAAAACAAAACAAAAAACAAACTGACAAAAAACTATAATAAGATACCACTTTATCCCAGCCAGAATGGTCATTATTTTAAAAACTGAAAAAAAAAAAAAAAATAGATGTGTGAATGTGGTGAACAGGGAACTTATTTCAAGTTCAGGAGTATATGTACATACTGCTGGTAGGAATGTAAATTACTACAACTACTATGGAAAAGCAGTATGGGGATTTCTCAAAGAAGTGAAAGTAGATCTATCATTTGATCTAGCAAACCCACTGTTGATTATCTATCCCCCCAAAAAGAAATTATTATATCCAAAAGAATGCTGCACACATATGTTTACTCCAGCACAATTCATCATTCCAAAGATATGGAACCAACCTAAATGTATTTCAATCAGTGAGTGGATAATATATACACCACGGAATTCTCCTCAGCCATAAAAAAAATGAATTAATGTCTTTTGCAGCAACTTGAATGGAGGAGGCCATTATTCTAAGTGAAGTAACTCAGGAATGGAAAAACAGATACTATATGTTCTCACTTTTAAGTGGTATGCAAAGACATACAGAGTGGTATCATGGAAACTGGAGATTCAGAAATGGGGAGGGTGAGAGGGGGAGTGAGGGATTAAAAGCCACATATTGGGTAGAATGAACACTACTCAAGTGACGGGTGAAGCAAATCTCAGACATCACCACTATACGATTCATCCATGTAACTGTCCACTCATACCCAAAAGCAACTGAATTGACTATATATATATATAGAGAGAGAGAGAGAGAGAGAGACTGGTAGCCTGGAAAACTAGAAAGTCTTAGAGGTTTACAAACAGCAGTGTGTGTTGTGTATGACTCCTCTAAATCTTTTATCTCTGTGCCTTCTGTTAAGTTATGTAACTTATTATAACCTCAGTTATGTATCTGTAAAATAAGTATGACAAGCATATTGTAAATAGCATTAAATAAGATATGAAATGAAAAATTAATAAGTTTGTATTATTTTGATATAATTAAAACTAGTTATTGACAAAACTAGATGTTTTTCTAAACAAATATAACAGCGCACAAGACAAAATTATATTCTCATTGATCAAAACTTGCATAAGTAAAATAATTGCACTTGATAGATTCTCAGGGGCTTTATTTTCTTAGGTGTCTCTCCTTCTAATGCTATATTTCGGATATTTTAGAGCAATGTGTTTTTCAATATTATCTTAATATTTTCATTACATTGCCTATGATTATTTTCAAAATTGCATTTCATGGTTAATACATTTAAAATTGTGAACATTTTCAATAGAATCTTTCTAAAGGCCATTATATATATGTATTATGTATATTATATGTGTAAAATTATATATATAATATACATCATATATTACATATAATTTTCCTTATGCTATTTTTAATCAATGAGAATATAATTTTGCCTTGTGTGTTGATGTACTTGTTTTTAGAAAAACAACTAGTTTTGTCAATAACTTTTAAGTAGAAGCAGTTAAAAATAAAAGTTGGAAATTGAATATATATGTATATATACATTTTTTTAAATCTCCAATTTTTATTTTAAGTTCAGGGGTACATGTACAGGACATGCAAGTCTGTTACATAGGTAAACATGTGCCATGGTGGTTTGCTGCTCGGATCATCCCATCACCCAGGTATTAAGACCAGCATCCATTAGCTTTTCTTCCTGATCCTCTTCCTCTTCTCATCCTCCACCCTCTGACAGGCCCCAGTGTGTGTTGTTTCCCTGCATGTGTCCACGTGTTCTCACCATTTAGCTCCCACTTATAAAAGAACATTCAGTGTTTGGTTTTCTGTTCCTGCTTTAGTTTGATGAGGATAGCAGCTTCCAGCTCCATCCATATCCCTGCAATTACATGATCTCATTCTTTTGTATGGCTGCATAGTATTCCATGGTGTATATGTACCATATTTTCTTTATCCAGTTGTTACTGATGGGCATCTGGGTTGATTCCATGTCATTACTATTGTGACTTTATATTCTTGTTAGTCTCAAAACAAAAATAAATATCTTTAGTATCTGAGTTTTTAAATAAATTTAAAATAATATTCACAATATTGTTGGATATGTTACCTGTAATAAAAGTAACTTCCAAAATTATTATAATATTAATAGATTATTTTTATTTTCCATATTTTATACTTAAAAAATTAAAAAAAAATTGAAACACTAGAACATACCAAAGAAGATCAGGGAACTCATGTGTCATTCATCCAGTTTTCCCCAGTGGTCATAAACTTATCAAAACCAGGACACTGACATGGGTACAGTCTCTGTGTGTGTGTGTGTGTGTGTGTGTGCCATTTTGTCATGCATGTATTTATGTCACATTTAAAAACTCACCTGCTCTATTAAGTATGTAATTGTACCTGATAATATTCTTAATTTGCATTTTTCTAATGGGTAGTGATGATGTAAATATTTTAATGTATTTTTTATTTTGTTTTGTTTTTGCCATGTCTATATCCTTTTCAGTGAAATGCCTCTTAATGTTTTGGCTATTCTTTAATTGTATTTTTTAAATGTTGACTTTTGAGTTATTTATATTGTCTCAATATCAGTCCATTGTCACATTTCAGGTCTGTAGCTTATCTTTTTGGGATATAAATGTACACCATCACCCAAATATTGTATATTGTATCCATTAAATGTTATCTCATTATCTACCCGTCTCTCACCTCCTCACCCATTCAAATCTCTATTGTCTATCATTCCATACTCTACAACCCCATGTGCACAGTATTTATATCCCATTTATAAGTAACTACATACAGTGTTTATCTTTCTGTGTCTGACTTGTCTCATTTAAGATAAAGGCCTCCAGTTCATCTGTGTTGTTGCCAATGATGGGATTTCATTCTGTTTTTATATAACTGTTGGCTACTTGTATGTGTTTTTTTTGAGAAAGTATCTTGCCCATTTGCCAGCAAAAGCTTTTTAGTTTGTTGTAGTGTTTTTGTTTGTTTGGTTGGTTGTTTTTCGTTTTTTTGTTTGTTTTTGTTTGTTTGTTTGTTTTTTGCTTTTGTTGTGTGTGCTTTTTAGGTCCTGTCTAAAAAATTCCCTGCTCAGACCTATATCATGTAGAGTTTCGCTTAGGCTTTTCATCTAATAATTTCATGGTTTGGGGTTTTAAGTTTAAATCTTTAATACATTTTGATCTTTTTATATAAGTTCAGAGATAGGAATTTACTTTCTCTTTTTTGTGTGTGAATATTCAGTTTTCCCAGCACCATATATTGAAGAGACTGTCCTTTCTCCATTGTGAGTTCTTGGCACCTTTGTAAAAAAAAAAAAAAAATGCTGACTGTAAATGCATGCTTCTATTTCTGGGCTCTCTATGTTGTTTCATTGGTCTATGTGTCTGTTTTAATGCGAATACCATGCTGTTCCAGTTACTATTGCTTTATAGCATATTTTCCTCTTTTTGCTCAAGATTGCTTTAGATATTTGGGGTGTTTTCTTGTTACATATACATTTTGCACTGAGTTTTTTCTATTTCTGTAAAGACTGATATTAGAATTTTGACAGAAATTGCATTGAATCTGTAAGTCTCTTTAAGTAATATGAACATTTTAACAACCTTATTCCAATTCAGGAACATTAGATATCTTTGCATTTACTGTGTCTACTTCAATTTCTTTCATCCATGTTTTATAGTTTTCATTGTGGAGATCTTTAATCTCCTTAGAAAAACTTACTAATAGTTATTTTATTTTTTGTAGCTATTATACATGGAATTGTTTTCTTGAATTCTTTATCAGATAGGTTATCTATCTGATAAATAGGTTACTAGTGGCATAGAGAAATGCTACCGATTTTTTTATGTAGAGCATGTTGCTTTTAATTTCCATGTATTTGTACAGTTTCCAATGTTTCTCTTATAATTCTAGTTTTATCCCACTATAGTTAGAAAAGGTATTCGATACAATTTCAATTTTTAAAAACTTTATGAAGACTTGTTTTGTGTCACAGAATGTGACTTATCCTGGAGAATGCTCCATATGCAGTTGAAAAACATGTGAATTCTCTAGTTGTTGGATCAGATCTCCTATAAATGTCCATTAAGTCTCTTTTAATCTTGAGTAGAGTTAAAATGTGGTATTTCTCCATTGATTTTATACCTGCATGTTTCCTCCTTTACTGAAAGTGAGGTGTTGAAATCCCCTATTATTGTATATGTGTCTATCTTTTCTTTTAGATCTATTAATGTTTGCTTTATATATTTAGGTGCTACAGTTATTGAGTGCGAAGATATTTGTGATAGTTAAGTCCTTTTCCTGTATTGACCACTTTGTCATTATATAATGCCCTTGTTTGCCTTTTTTTTTTACACTTTTTTCATTGGAGAATATTTTTATCTAAGTATAGCTACTCCTAATTTATTTCGGTTTTTATTTGCATTAAATATATACTTTTCATCCATTTACTTTCAGTCTATGTGTATACTTAAAGAAAAAGTGAGTCTTTGGAGACATCAAATAGCTAGGCCTTGTTTTAGGGTTTCTGGTTTTATTAACTTTATTCATTTCCAATTTTTATTTTAGGTTTGGGGGGTACAAGTGCTGGTTTGATACATAGGTAAATTGCATGTCATAGGGGTTTAATGTACAGATTAATTTGTCACCCAGATAATGAGCTTTGTACCAAATAGGTCCCCACCCTATACCCACCTTACACTCTCAAGTAGGCCAGTGTCTATTGTTCCCTTCTTTGTGTCTATGTGTACTCGATGTTTACCTTCCACTTATCAGTGAGAACATGTGGTATTCCAGTTACTATTTCTGCATTACTTTGCTTAGAATAATGGCCTCCAAGTCCATTCATATTGCTACACAGAACATAATTTTAGTATTCTTTATGGCTGTGTAGTATTCCATGGTGTACATATAACAGATTTTCATTATGCATTCCATCATCGATGGACATCTAGGTTGATACTATGTCTTTACTATTGTGAACAGTACTATGATAAGCATATGTGTGCATGTGTTTTTATGGTGGAATGATTTTTATTCCTTTGGGTATACACCCAATAATGGAGTTGCCAGGTCGAATGGTAGTTCCATGTTCTCTAAGAAATTTCCAAGCTGCTTTCCACAGTGGCTGAACTAATTTACATTCTCATCAGCAGTGCACAATTTTTCCCTTATCTCCACAGCCTCATGAGCATCTGTCACTTTTTCTTTTTAGTAATACCTATTCTAACTGGTGTGGAATGGTATCTCATTGTGGTTATGATTTGTATTTTTTTAATGATCACCGATGATGAATATTTTTTCATATGCTTGTTGGCTGCATGTATGTTTTCTCTTGAAATGTGCTTGTTCATGTCCTTTGGCCATTTTTAAATAGGATTCTTTTTTTTCTTGTAAATTTTAGATATTAGGCCTTTGCTGGATTCATACTTTGTGAATGTTTTCTCCCATCCTGTAGGTTGTCTGTTTACTCTGTTGATTGCTTCTTTTGCTGTGCAGAAGCTTTTCTGTTTAATTAGGTTCCACTTGTCAATTTTTGGTTTTGTTACAATTGCTTTTGGCATCTTCATCATAAAATCTTTGCTAGGGCCTATGTCCAGAGTGATATTTCTTAGGTTTTATTTTAGAGTTTTTGTAGCTCTAGCTTTTATACTGTCTTTTATATATCTTGATTTGATTTTTGTATATTGTAAAAGGAAGGAGTTCATCTTCAATCTTTTGCATGTGACTAGCCAGTTATCTCAGCACTGTTTATTGAATAGAAATTATTTTCCCAGTTGTTTTGTTATTGTTGATGCTGTTGAAGATAAGATGGTTGTAGATGTGCAGCTTTATTTCTGGGTTCTAACCTGTTCCATTTGGTCTGTGTTTCTGTTTTTCTACCAGGACCATGCTGTTTTGGTTACTTCCTTAAAGTATAGTTAGAAGTTGGATAATGTGATGACTGCAGTTTCGTTCTTTTAGCTTAGAATTCCTTTGGCTATTCAGGCTCTTTCTTTGGTCTCATATGAATTTTAGAATAGTTTTGTCTAATTATGTGAAAAACTTTGTTGGTTGTTTGATAGGAATGGCATTGAATCTGTAAATTGTTTTGGGGGTGCACTGACATTTTAACATTTTTTTTTTTTCTTTTTGAGAAGGAGTCTTGTTCTGTCACCCAGGCTGGAGTGCAGTGGCACCATCTTGGCTCACTGCAACCTCAGCCTCCTGTGTTCAAGCGATTATCCTGCCTCAGCCTTTCCAGTAGCTGGGACTACAGGCACACGCCACCACTCCTGCCTAATTTTTGTATATATATATAATTTTTTTGTAGAGATAGGGTTTCACCATGTTGGCCAGGCTGGTCTCAAACTCCTGATAACAGATGATCTGCCTGCCTCAGCCTCCCAAAGTGCTCAGATTACAGGCATGAGCCACTGCGGCTGGCCCATTTTAACAATATTGATTCTTCCTTACTAACCATGGGCATAAAATATTTTCCCCATTTGTTCCTGTCATTTGATTCCTTTCAGCAATGTTTTCTGATTCTCGTTACAGAGATCTTACACCTCTCTGATTATCTGTATTCCTAGGTATTTTATTTTTTGTCGCTAATGTGAATGAGATTATGTTCTTGATTTGCCCCTCAGTTTGGTTGTTATTAGTGTATACAAGTGCTACTTTTTTTTTTTTACATTGATTTTGTATCCTGAATCTTTGCTGAAGTTGTTTGTTACATCTAAGAGTCTTTGAGCAGAGACTATGGGGTTTTCTAGGTATAAAATCATACCATCTATGAAGAGAGATTGACCTCTTCTCTTTCTATTTGAATGCCTTTTATTTCTTTCTCTTACGTGATTGCTCTAGTGAGGTCTTCTAGTACTATGTTGAATGGGAGTGGTGAGTGTGGGCATGCTTGTCTTGTTCTGGTTCTCAAGGGGAATGCTTCCAGCTTTTGCCTGTTGAGTATGTTTGCTGTGGGTTTGTCATAGATGACTCATTTTTTTGAAGTATGTTCCTTCAACGCCTAGTTTAAGGGTTCTTTACATAACAGGATATTGAATTTTATTGAAAGTCTTTTCTGCATCTGCTGAGATGCTCATGTGGGATTCTGTTAAACAACCTGCTACTGAATGAGATTCTGGTATGTCGTATCTTTGTTCTCATTGGTTTAAAAGAATTTCTTGATTTCTGCCTTAATTTCATCATTTATCCAGAAGTCATTCATGAGTAAGTTGCTAAATTTTCATATAATTGTATGGTTTTTATAGATCTTCTTGGTGTGAACTTCTATTTTTATTATACTGTGTCCCAAAAAGTGTGGTCTATATGACTTTTTTTTTTTTATTTTGTTGAGAATTGCATTATGGTTGAGCATGTGGTTGATTTTAGAGCACATGCCATACACCCATGAGAAAAATATATATTCTGTTGTTCATAGGGTGGAGTGTTTTGTAGATGCATGTTAGGCCCATTTGGTCAAATGCTGAGTTTAGGTCCCAAATATTTTTGTTAGTTTTCTTCTTTAATGTTCTTTCTACCGCGTCAGTGGAGTGTTGAAGTCTCCTAATGTTATTGCGTAGTTATCTACATCTCTTTGTAGGTCTGCAAGAACTTGCTTTATGAATCTGGGTGTGCCAGTGTTAGGTGAAAATCTATTTAGGATAGTTAAATCTTCTTGTCGACCTGAATCCTTTATCATCATGCAGTGCTCTTTGTCCATTTTGATTGTTGTTGGTTTATAGTTTATTCCATCTGAAATTAGAATAGCAACCCTTGCGTTTTGTGTTTTCAGTTTGCTTGGTAGATTTTTCTCCATCTCTTGCTCTGAATCTGTGGGTGTCATCGCATGTGAAATGGGTCCCTTGAAGAAAGTATACAGTTGGGTCTTGCTTTTTCATGCAACCTGCCATGCTTTTATGTGGGGTGTTTTTCTCCTTTACTTTCAAAGTTAATACTGATATGTGCAGATTTGATCCTGTCATTGTGTTGTCAGCTGGCTGTTAAGAAGATTTGATTGTGTAGTTTCCCTATAGTGTCAATTGTCTGTGTACTTACGTGTGTTCTTGTGGTGCCCTGTATGGTCTTTTGTTTCCATGTTTAGCATTCCCTTAAGGGTCTCCTGTAAAGCAGATCTGGTGGAATAAATTATCTCTGCATTTGCTTGTCTGAAAATGATTTTATTCCTTCTTTGCTTATAAAGTTTAGTTTGGATGGATATCTAATTCTTGGTTGAAATTTATTTTCTTTAAGAATGCTGAATATAGGCTCTCAATCTCTTCTGGCTTCTAGGGTTTTGCTGAGAAATCTACTCTTCACCTAATAGGGTGTTCTTTGTAGATAGCCTGCCCCTTGTTTCTATTTGCAATGTTTTTTCTTTCACATTGAGTTTGAAGAATCTGATGACTATGTGTCTTGGGATGGTTGTTCTTGTATAGCATTTTCCTGGGGTTCTCTGAATTTCCTAAATTTAAATGATAATCTCGCTAGTAAAGTATGGAAATATTTTGTAAAAAATATCCTCAAATACGTTTTCCATGTTGCTTGCTCTTTCTCTTTCACTCTATTTCAGGGATGACAATCATAGGTTTGTTC
The DNA here is from genome assembly GCF_002776525.5 of Piliocolobus tephrosceles. Taxonomy (NCBI): domain Eukaryota; kingdom Metazoa; phylum Chordata; class Mammalia; order Primates; family Cercopithecidae; genus Piliocolobus; species Piliocolobus tephrosceles. Next base: position 38,009,220 of record NC_045440.1, on the reverse strand, counting down.
TCTTTACATAATCCCATATTTCTCAGAGGTTTTGTTCATTCTTTTGTATTTTTTCTTTGTGTTTGACTGATTTGAAAAACCAGTTTTTGAGCTCTGAAATTATTTCCTTAGTTTTGTCTATTCTGTTGTTAACACTTCTGACTGTACTATGAAATTCTTTTAGTGAATTTTTCAGTTTTGTTATACCAGTTTGATTCTTTCTTTAAATGGCTATATCCTCTTTCACCTCCTCATTGTTTAATTGGATTCTTTAGATTCCTTGGATTGGGTTTCACCTTTCTCCTAAATCTTGATGATCTTTATTGCCATCCAGATTCTGAATTCTAAGTATGTAATTTCAGTCATTTCAGCTTGGTTAAGAACCATTGCCAGAGATACAGTACAGTCATTTATAGGTAGGAAGACACTCTGGCTTTCTGAGTTGCCAGAGTTCTTGTGCTAGTGCTTCCTAATCTGTGTGGGCTGATGTTTAAAGTTTTTGTCCTTTGGGTGAGGCTTTTTGTTTTTATATTCTTTGATGCTCTGAGGGTTTGACCATGTTTGTAAGTTGGGTTCAGTCAAATGACTCTGTATCTGGATGATTTTAGGGGGTTCATGCTTGGTTTTGTGCTCCTGGGCAGCATGCTGTAACCCTGGGGGGCTGAAATCAGGCCCGTGGCTTTGTTCTTTGGTTAAGCGCCTGCTGTGCTTGAGGGGCCAAGATATTCCTGATATGTTGGCAACAACATTCCATTTGGGGGTGCTATCAAAAGTGCTCTGTCATGGTGATGGCAGCAGGATCTGCACTCCTTCATGCAGACCAGCAGTGGCTGACTGGCGGTGCAGCGGGGTCTGTATGCATGTACATGTGGTGGTAGCGGCATGTTGGCTTCCATGCATGCACGCATGGCAGCAGCAACAGGGAGACATGCTGGAGTCCATGCATCCAGGCATGTTCCAGCAGTGGTAGTTCTATGGAGTCTGCACGTGTACATGTACCAGCAGGGATGAGGTTGCAACAGCAAGGTGCATGCACACATACCAGAAAAATAATGGGGGAGGCTATGGGTGAGTGTGCACCAACAAAGTGGTGGGAGAGGCTATTGGCATACGTGTGTTGGCAAGAGTCCATCTGCTAAATTTCTCCAATGGTTAGGTAGGGTCTGCTGGTGAAGGAGCTATGGTAGCAGCAAGAGGGAGGCATTCAGGTTGAGCAGCTGAGGTTGTGCTGCAAATGAATGTAGCCAGGGAGGTATCCCAGAAGAATACGTCAGACAGTGGGGTGCTCAGATCAGATGGCCTTGTCCCCCCAGGCAAGGCAGCCCTGTTTTGTCCAGGTCCAACAATCAACAAAAGCCAAAGCCACCTAGAGGAGTGTGGGGAGCCTTCGGGTATGAGCGCTCCTGGCTTTACTCCACTGCAGCTCTTCCTGAACCAAACTCCCTGGGTTCTGCACAGGCTGGGGTCCTGTCCCTGCTACTTCTCCAAGCAGCTCTCCCTGCCAGATCAAGTGTCTGTGGGGGTCATGGGATCTCCTGCAGCTAGAATTCTGGAAGTTTTTATAGTGAGAGTGGGCTACTCCTCTAACATTTAACTCACGTCTTCCCCAGGAGCTACTGGAAGCCAGGGATGAGTCCTGGTGCTTAACAGCCCTGTGCAGGGTTCCCAGCTTCCTCCCCATTCAGCACAGGGTCTACATCCTCCCTCTACCCACCCTCAAATTCTTCCTTCCAAAGATCTGCTCAGAATGTGTTGGTCTTCTTTGTCTTGTTTTCCAGTGGGAGATAACCTTCCTAGCTGTGTCTAGTTGGCCATCTTTGTTCTCCTCCCTCCTATTTTTTTTCACTAATTAAGCCACATTATTTCTTTTAGCTGGACAGAATAATTCATTTACATTCATGGTAATTATTTATGGGTAAGAAGTTGGTATTACCATGTTCTCATTTGTTTTCTAGTAGTTTTGTATAAACTTCTTTTTTTTTTTTTTTCATTTCTTGCTATCTTCCTTTGTGGTTAAGTGATTTTTTCTCTATCAAGTATGTTTTGATTTCTTGCTTTCCACTTTTAGTGGGTCTGTTAAAAATGTTGCTTCATGGTTATCATGAGGCTTACAAAGAACATCTTATAGTTGTAGCAGGTTATTTTGTACTGATACCAAATTAATTGTGGTGACAAAAAAAAGGAAAAAGAAAAACTCTGTTTTTTATACATTTGGTTCCCATCACAACCTATAGGCACTTTTTTCCTCCACATATTTGTTAATGGTTTAATCTACAATCTCAGGTTTTTGATGTATTCCATAAAAATCATTAATGTGCAGTTGGTCTAAATTTTACTCTGCTGTATATGTGGAAGCAATGCTGTTTCCAGCTTTCCATATCTCACCTGAAACCAAAAACCTGAGAAGAATGCCTTTTTATTTATCTCAGTAAATACTTTTGGCAGTAATGAACTACAAAATCAAGACAAATTTTAAAGTAGCAAAAAAGTGTCAAGTCTCTGGGAACCATACAGATAGTTGGTTTCACAGCTTCACGGAATTTTTTTTTTTTTCAGGATTCACACAAGCTAATTTAATTTCAAAACACATCCAGTTACAGACCCAAGAAGTGCTTTGAGCTCCAACTATGGTAAACACAAAGAGATCCATTCATAGACACATGATAAGCACACTGCCATAAGACAGAGGCAAAGAAAGAATCTCGAAAGAAACAAAAGAGAAGCAATTCATTTTGTCCAAGGAATTCTCAATAAGAATAATAGAATATTTTTATCAGAAAAAAACAGAGGCCACATGGTGATGGATTGAAATATTCAAAGTGCTGAAAGAAAGAAACTGTCAAGCAAGAATTCTATACCTAGTCTAGCAGCAAATTAAGAGCACTGAGCAACATGCAAATGGCTGTGTATTTTAGAAAGATATGTTCAGATAGTATGTAAGATAGATATCAAAATATTAAAAGTAATTTTATCAAGGTACTGGAATAACAGTGACTATTCTTTCTGCATTTCTAAACTTTTTCAATAGTATCCATTTGGCTTGAAAAAAATATAAAAATTAGTGTTACGTAATACATCATAAAATATTAAGCTTGAAATATGTAACTTTCCAAGTATTTTAGATGAAGTTTCAATGTTTTATTTAAAGGTAGAAAAATATATAAAATTTAATATTCCTACTCAGTAGCTAATTAAATTCCTTTCATGATTTAAAAGAAAACTACACAGGCAATTTTCTAGTATGTCATAACATCAGAATGATGACAGTCACCTGTGAGTTTAAAGGAACTTTGTAGGACTGGTCTTTCTGCCAAATATGACTGTAATTTTCTGCTAAAATTGATACATTTGGATCATTATTTTTCATTTGATAAATTATATGCTCAAATCTTGCTGAAGATTCTAATGGTTCAATTCCATAACTGACATTTTCAAACTGGAGAAATCCCCTGAAAATTTAGAAAGCATAAGAAAATAGTTATAAAAATCCCACAAATGATCCCATCAAAATGATAATCTGAAATGGCCTAAGAAATTAAAAAAAACTATACTAAAGAACACATTTTAAGCCCATTTTCTTTTTCCATTTTTTTTTGGGGGGGCAGTTTATCATTAGTAAGAGCCACCATATTTGGCTTCCTTTTGCTTACATTTTAAAGATCTAAATGCAATGAAGAATATTTTTGTAAGGCAATCATATTAATTAAGGCCAAATTTGCCACAAACAAATATATTTGTTGAGAATCCCAGGAATAATGTTCCTGTTCTTACAAAGGTTTGATAAAGGACAGCATGTATGTAGACTCTATATCTAAATAGGTTGTTATCTATAAAAACCACATTCAGAGAATGCCAAGTTTCTGAGTTGATGTGAACAAATTCTGGAAATCAGGCAATTGAAACCAAAGGAAAGTTAGAGAGAACATTTTTTCTCTGCTCTGTATCCTTCTTTTCCTGATGAACGTATCATAAGTGAGTCTCCTAGAATCAGTAACAAAAATCACTTTTCCCTATCCTTTATTCCTGAGGGATCTTCTTAATTAGTTGTTTTATATCTGGTACTAAGATGAGAACATACTATATTTTCCTATTATATTTATATAACGAATTAATGCCATTTTCCATAACTATTTGAGAAAACAGATGCAGAATACAACAATCACACTTAAGGAGATATTTTAGTTTTCTTTCATGAAACTATCCCATTTTCCATGATATCCCTTGACTGATTTCATGGGAGTAGGCCCTTAGGTCTAAGTATTAACATTAATATAAATAGAATAAAGCTGTTATAAAGAAAACTTTCCATTTTGATTTCCCTTAAACTTTCTTGATGTGCGTCTGCTAGTCACTAAGCTTTGTTTTAAAGTATATCTTAAATTCTCCATCTATAGATTTCTTATAAGGTGCTATTACCTGAGACCAGAACATATACTGAGTGTCACAAATGAATTTGGAAATTCGGCAGCATATCCTTGGTAATGGCAATGCATCTGAAAAACAGTATAGAAAGGCAAGTATATAAATTTGTTGTGAATAAAAAATGTATTGTCAAACATGTCAGAAGATTCAAAATATTAAAAGATTTAATAAGATCATGAATCATGCAGAATTATTAATGCATATTTTCAGAAAAAAAAAAAAGATTTGTGACAACACTCTTTACTTTGCACCACCTAGGCCTTTGTAAATATTCTCTTGTACCTGGGTTTCATCTCTATCACATGCCACTTCTACGTACAAAAGTCAGTAACACGTCAGTAAGGATAAAACATTTGTATTGAACTGTCAACGTGAAACACAATCTAATGGTAATAATATATCCCCTTTAACAAAAAACATAAGGTATCTTACTTTACCATAAAATATGGAGACTCAGAATGCAAAGATCCAGCTTCATTATATGTATAAACCAAAAAGTTCTGGGGTAAGAATGATCTAAAAAAAAAGCAAGAAATAATAAAAAAGTTTGAGTCATAATTTTAATATAAATGTTAAAAACAAATATTACATTTTATATAACATGATTTCATCAGCTTTATATAATTGCATGATTTAATTAGAGTGACTCTAGTGAGGTATGAGGTATAACACTTGAAATTCATAGAAGTGGTGAATCAAGGAGTTTAGACTTTCTCAGAACTGGGACAGAGTTTGGGACTCCTCTGCATCAGATATATGTGCGTATGGCTGTGTATGATGACGTTCAACAACTATACTGAGTGTTCACTATCTGACAGACCCTCAGGTAGGTGCTGGGATTCAGCAATAAACAAGAGACAAAAAGCCTTAGTCTTTGTGATAGCCAGGGGCACATAGTATTAGTAATTAGATGATAATAGATAAGGCCTGGGGAGGGTGGTTACAAAATGTAGATAAGATGGCATGGAAAATCTCTCTGAATAGATGATTAAATACCTGAGGAATAAACCACATGGATTTTCACAGAAGTGTTATTCTAGACAGAATTAATAGAAAACGCAAGGACCCTCAAGCAGAAATATGCTTCGTACAAACAAGGAACAACTAGGGGGCAATATGACTGGAGTGTAGAGTGATGAAGAGAGACTATAGTAAGAGATGGTATAACAGAGGTGAGAAGCATTGGAGGGTTTCAGCAGATAAAGACAGCATCAGACCAATGTTTTAATAAAATCAGTGCTGTGTTGAGAAGAATCTGCAGGACAAATAAGCAGAAGAAGCAGGGAAACCATTTAGATGTAAGACATGATGGTGCTTTGAACTAAGATAGCATCAATGGGGGAGGTCTAATTCTGGATATATTTTGTAGGGCTTAGAGATAGATATAGATATATTTTGAATATATGGGTTTATAATCCACTGGAAATAGGGGAAAACTACAGAAAGATGTCAAGTATGACTCTGACTTTTTAAATGTTTTTTTTTTTCCCCTGAAAAACTGGTATATTTGCCAATTCCTGACATGACTGTGGGAAAGACAAATTTGAGAAGAAAGTCAGAATTCTATTTAGACATGTTACCTATGAGGATTCTAGCAAATACTTGGTTATCAACTAAGTACTCAGGTAAGTGAATATGGCGTTTATTGAAGAGGAATAAGGTAGAGATGTTAATTTGGGAGCAACCAACATGTGCGTGGCATTTAAAGTCACAAGAATTAGACAACCAGGTGATTGAATATAGCTAGAGAAAAATAAAAAAACAGAATGCAGAAACAGTACCATGGAGTACTTTAAGATTTGAGAGATGAGAAAGAATTTTAAAAAAAGAAAAGATAGAGAAAGGAGAGACAGAGAGAAAGAGAGAGCACTGAAGTATCCACAATGGGTAAAATCAGGACCAGGAGTCTGTGGTATTCTGGAAGTCAAATGGAGACAGTATTTTATGGAGGAGACACCGGTCAACTATGATCAATGCTGCCAACTGGTTAAGAAAAGTTAAAACTAAAACACAAACAGGGCATTCAAAAACATGAGGACCACTGATGATCCTATCAGAAAACACTTTTGTGCAGTTGTACAGGAAGAAAAGTAAATGTGAATTAAGTAGAGTAGTCATGAATTAAGTTAGAATAATTTCGTCTAGCCTTGTTCAATTACAAGGAAGCAGGCAGACAAGGGACAGTTGCTATAAATACATATGTTTGAAGATGCAGATAGAGAAGAGGCTACTTAACTTATCTTTATAAAATTTTGAGAAAATATAAATCAAGATACAAACAGTAGATTGTTGCCTAGAGTTGTGACTGAGAACAAAGACTAACTGAAAAAACATGAGGGCTCTTATGTGGGGAAAGAATGTTCTAAAACTGATTTATATTTGATGGTGGCAACAGTGCATAAAGTCATAAAATTATTCAATTTTATACTTTAGAGAATTTTACATGTAAAGTAGCTTGTATAAACTTGTTAAAAATAGACACACATGTAATTAGCACATCATAAAAACTGTGTTACTAGTTGAATTTCCCACCAATAATCACTTGACATGTAACTATATTTGACTTCACACCAGATACACTTAATATATAACTTGCAGTTCTTGGGTTCAATGGCTTACATGCAATCAGAGATTTTACAAGTATGTAATTTACTTCATAATTTGAGAATACCAAGCAAAAATTAAAATGAAAGAGCTCTACAGATCTGATATTCAAGACCTAATGAATCCTAAATTGGGAAGTCAACTGATAAAACAAGTCTACTTTATACAGCATTCCTGAATTTAAATACTGCACAAAAACTTTAAGGCTGTAAAATCTAAACTTACAGGTTTTCCCTTTTCCTTAATTAAAAAAAAATCACATCTTACTGTTTTCTGAGATGTAGAGTGTAAGGTTGTCCATCAATTGTAATGATGTAAATCATCTAAAATAAAACACATCAGTAAAGATTATGAAGGAAATCAGAAGCATATAAAATAAAACAATATTCGCCCAAGTTAATAAAAATGAGTCACTCTATCTATTAAAAATGAACATCGTCTTTAGAATTTATTATTCTAAATAGTAAGAATTTAGCATCTTAATAAATTCAGGAACAATGTGACCAATTTAATGTGCGGGGGTGACTTTTTAAAATAAAAGTGAAGGGAAATTGTGGTATATATACATGATGGAATACTACTCAGCCATAAAAAGAAAGGAATTAATGGCATTTGCAGTGACCTGGCTGAGTTTGGAGACTATTATTCTAAGTGAAGTAACTCAGAAATGGAAAACCAAACATCCTATGTTCTCACTCATATGTGGGAGCTAAGCTATGGATGCAAAGGCGTAAGAATGACACAATGGAATTTGGGGACTCAGGGGAAAAGGGTAGGAAGGAAGTGAAGGACAAAAGGCTATTAATTGGGTTCAGTGTATACTGCTTGAGTGATGGGTGCATCAAAATCTCACAAATCACCACTAAAGAACTTACTCATGTAACCAAATACCACCTGCTCCCCAAAAACCTATGGAAATAAAAATAAAAAGAAATAAAATAAAAACAAAGAGTACATTTTAGTATATACATATATATATATAACTGTAGCATTATTAACACTATATTTATTGCTTCTATTTAGAAAAAAGCACGCATTTTTAGTCAAGATAAATTAGACATGACTGTAGGCTTACATGCCACACAAAATATAATGAACCACTAATAAATTTTTTATGCATACATATATGCAGTCATACCTATTCAGAGACATTTAGCATTTCTCTCTCAACATGTAAAACTGAGGAAAAAGAGCTAAGAGACTGAAAGCAGACAAGAAGCCAGTGAGCTAGTCCACACCTCCAGGGATAAGAGTTCTAAACTATCACAAATTGGGTACTAACAATGCTCATGATCCTATTGTCATGGCATCCAGAAACAGCAGGTGATGCCATGAAATTCTACTGGGACCGTAACTGGCCTATGTCTACAGATGCAGACAGAGGTCTCTCCTACTAAACCCACCATTTTTCTCCCACGGCAAACCAATGTCAAGAGAGATCTCTGATTTTAAACTGGAACAGTCTGTGAACTGGGCAGAGAGAAACAGGGCAATACTGCCTATGACTGAAAATGGCAGAAAGAAAACGGAGCACACAGGTTCAGAAGGCTATCTGCTCATCACCCAGACTGAAGGCAAATCTCATCCCATTATTCCCCTAAAACTAACGTAAGCTACTACGGTAAATTCAATGCCTTCTCCCAGATTGAATGCAAAACAGAGGTAACAAAAGGTCTGACACAATCTCCACTCCGACGGCAAGTCACAATAAAAATCTAACTTCCGAGGTATCTACACCAAGAAGGGACAATAACGAATTCAACAAACAAAAGGAGCGATTTCTCAAATTACTCCTGAGAAAACCATGAAGTGTGTTGTATTAGGCTATTCTCGTGTTCCTATAAAGAACTACTTGAGACTGGGTAATTTATTTTAAAAAGAGGTTTAGTTGGCCCATCGTTCCGCAGGCTCTGCAAGCATGGGACCGGCATCTGCTTGGCTTCCGGCTAGGCCTAGGGAGTTTTTTTTAAACTCATGGCAGAAGGTGAAGCAGGAACTTACACATGGCAAAAGCAAAAGCAAGAAGGAGAGTGGGGGTCGGGGGGAAGTGCCACACACTTTTACATGACCAGATCTCAGGAGAACTCAGTCACCATTGCAAGGACAGCACCAAGCCATGAGGGATCCACCCCTATGACCCAAACACCTCCCACTGCACCTCACCTCCAACACTGAGGACCATGTTTCAACATGAGATTTGGAGAGAACACATATACAAACCGCATCATGTGTGAATAAAACAGGACCTTAATATATTTAATATCTTTAGAAAAATAAAAATAGATATTACAAGGAGTAGAGATTGAATGCAAAAAGAAACTAATTCTATAATTTTCTAATGCTTAATAAGGGCTTATCAAATGCCTAGCATTGTCCAAAGCATTTTGTATGTTTTTTGTAACATTTTTATCCTCAGAAAAGTTATTTTTCATTTCAAGAAAAAGAGATTGAGTAACTCTCCAAAGATGACACACTGAATGAGTGTAGGAGCCCGGGAGAGAAGCAATGTGCTTTACCACTGTGTGACAATGTTAGCACGTGCTGAAGAGCAGAGAGTTCTCGGTGAAGAAAAGACAGAAAATTGTAAAAAATGAATCAATTATAGATCATATAAATGATCATGTAACTGTTGGTTCTTAAGTAAATCATTATCCTGAATAAGAGTCTGGCTATATCTGAAGGATTAATTAGTGAGGTTGAACATCAAAGCTAAGAAAGTTTCTGTGAATTAAACACAAAAGTATTTTAAAAGTGGAAGATCTGAAAGAATAAATAAGAAACAGAGAAGCTATTTCCTGGACTTCCAATATCAACTAGTAAGAATTTAAGAAGGCAAAAATAAAGATAACAAAGTGAAAGAAATATTAATAGTTAAAAACTACTACTTCAAAATTGAACACATAAGTATTATCATTTAATGTGCTCATCAAGGGTCATATAAAGATTTTAAAACACAGACCTCAGAGATGCTGCAGGCTTATTTCCAAACCATTGCAATAAAGCAAATATTTCAATGAAGCAAGTGATATATATTTTTTGGTTTCTCAGTGCATATAAAAGTTACGTTTACACTATATTATAGTTCATTGAATATGTAAAGCAAATTATGTCTAAAAATACTCAACCTTAGTTTAAAAAATGCTTTATTGCTAAAAAATGCAAACGCAGATACAAAACGAGCACTTGCTGTTGTACAAGTGGCACAGGTAACTTGCTTGGCACAGGTGTGAATTGCAATTAAGTAAAGCACAATAAAATAACGTATGTCTGTGGTGAAGCACATGAAATATCCATCAAAATTTTGAGAAGAAAGAACCAAGATGGAGAAATTGCCTTATCTAATTTCAAGATTTCCCTCTAAAGCAACCATAAAGAAGACAGAATGATATTGGCAAAACAAAATGGACATACAGACAAATGGAACAGAAAAAAGAGCCCAGAAATAGACCTTCAACTGATTTTTGAAAAAGATTCAAAGGCAATTCAATGGAGAAAGGGTCGCCATTTCGTAAGAAACAGTCGTCATTTCAATTGATGGTGATAGAACAATTTGTCCATAGGCAAAAGATGAATCTCAAAACAGACATCACACCTTGCACAACTGTGGAAAGAAATCATAGACTTAAAGGTAATACATAAAACCACAAAATATCTAAAATGAAACACAGGAGAAAAACCTCTGTATTCCTGGTGTTGGTGATGAGTTTTTAGATATGAGAGCAAAAGCATAATCCATACAAGAGAAAAATAATAAGTTGGACTTCATTTAAGTGAAAAAAATTAGCTCAAAGAAAGACATTGTTAAAACACTGAAAAAAAAAGCTATAGACAGGGAAAAATATTTGCAAATCACACATCTTATAAAAGATTTAACTAGAGTATATAAAAAGCTTTTGAAACTCAAAAATAAGAAACAACCCAATTTAAAAATGAACAAAATTTTTGAATCTTACCAAAGATATACAGATGGAAAGTAACAGGTATATTTTTAAAATCTTAGAACAGAAGAAGGATTTTGCAAGAGATTGAAGGTCAAGAAGGCACACAAGAGTATGGCAGAAATGACCCTAAAGTTCTCATCTGGATTCAGGGCAGTTCCAGTAAAGGTGGAACTGTGACTTCCAGTCTATTACATGAGGCATGGTCACCTGTAGAATCATAAGAGTAATGCAAATCAAAACCTTAAACACTATAGAATGGCTTCTATCAAAAGAACAAGAAACAGCAAATGTTGGTGTGTACGTGGGGTTGGTGGAAATTTAAAATGATGCAGCCATTACAAAAAATAGTAGAGAAGTTCATCCAAAAAATCACATAAAAATAGAATCATATAAAATATAGAATTATTATATGATTTAAAAACCCCACTGTTGGGTATGCATCCAAAACAATTCAAAGCAGAATCTTGAAGAGGTTATCTGCACACCAATATTCTTTGTGTCATAATTAACAATAGCCAAGAGGTGGAAGCAACCCAAATGCCCATCTGGGTGAATAAATGAATAAAATGTGGAATACGCAATAGAATATTATGCAGCATTAAAAAAGAAGGAAATGCTATTACATGTTAAAACAAGGTTGAATCTTGAGGACACTATGCTAACTGAAATAAACCAGACATGAAATACATCATGTATGTCTGCACTCATATAAAATATCTAATGTAGTCAAAAGCATGGAAACAAAAAGTGGAAAGATGGTTGGAAAGGGCTGGGGAAGACCATCAAAGAAATTAACAGGTATACAGATTCAGTTGTCCAATATAAAACAATTCTAGAGATTTGTTGCATAACAGTGTGAATTTAATTAACAGCATTGAATTGTATACTTAAAAATAGTTACGGTGGTAAATTTTATCTTATGTATGCTATTGTACAATACATTTTTCTAAGAGACAGATAATGTGAGATTGGATAAAAAACCAAGACCCAATTATATGCCCACAGAGACATGGGTTGATTAAGAGAACAAAGAGAAATATATCATCCAAATGCTAATCATAAATAAACTAAATGTGTACATTAAACACTAAGAAGGCAAACTTCACGATAATAAGAAATAATATTAGGAATAAGCAGAAACATTTCATAATGATAAAAGTGTCAATTCATCAAGAAGGCAATATAAATCCAAATGTGCATAAAGCTGTAAAATGCATGAAAAACTGAAATGTGGAGGAAACAATTAACTATAAATGGAGATTTAAACGCTTTACTGAGAGCAAAGTGCCACCACCTGGCCCCTGCCACATTTGGGCTGGAAGACAGAAGATAGTGCAGCAGTGATGCGGTTTGGGTCTGTGTCCCCACTCAAACCTCGTATCAAATTGTAATCTCTGATGTTGGAGGTGGGGCCTGGTGGGAGGTGATTAGATCAGAAAGGCAGGTTTCCCTTTCAGTGCTGTTCTTGTGATAGTTATAGTGAGATTTGGTTGTTTAAAAGTGAGCAGCATCTCCTCCTCCTCTCTCTTCCTCCTGCTCCTGCCATGTAAAGCATGCCTACTTCCCCTTTCCCTTCCACCATGATCGAATGTTTCCTGAGGCCTCCCCAGCCATGCTTCCTGTACAACCTGCCCAACTGTGAGCCAATTAAACCTCTTTTCTTTAAAACTTACCCAGTCTCAGTGATTTCTTTATAGCAGTGTGAGAACAGACTACTACAAATAGGAATTGAGACTGTGGGCATTTGGGCCACTTCGTCATGTAACTTAATACTGCGCACTGCCTTCAGGCACATTCAAAAGCCTTCCAGTCATGTTTATACATCTTCCATCTGATGGTGAAATCCTGTTGTGCATTCGCCACCATAAGCTTCGTAGGTCAGAAAGCACCCAGTTACTCATGGGCAGCTCAGGTCCCAGGGTAACCTGGTGCCCTGATTAAGCATTCAGTCTTATGAAGGCTCATTAGCAAGTCAAAAACTGTTTCTCAAACTGAGAGCAGTTATCCACAGAAATAGCATTAGTGACAGAAAATTAGCAAGGACACAGAAGATTAAACACTATCCATCAATTTGAAATAATTTACATTTATAGACCACACAATCCACCAAGATGAAATAAACACATTTTTGAAATCCACAAAGAACAATGATTAAGATATACCTTATTTTAGCCCAAGCCTCAATACTCTAAAAATACTTAGGTCACTGAAAGCAAGTTATTTGGATCTGATAAAATTAAAATATAAATCAGTATGAGAAATATCAAGACAATTTCTCAAGTTTTTAGATATTAAATAACTCACTTCTAAATATTCCCTAAGTCAAAGAAGCAATTTTGAGAACTTAGAAATAATTTTAAACAAATAATGATAAAGTCATAACCTATAAAACTTTGTGGACTGCAGAAAAATAAAAACTGTGATTAAAAGAAACTTTACAGACCTTTCTTTAACAGTGCTTTTAAAAATTTACAAATTTAAATATTTGTATTAGCAAGAAATAACCAAGAACAGATGAAAACTTTCTTAAATTGTTAAAAGGCATTGAACAAAATCTACAGATAACGTCAGACTTAATGGTGAATAATTGAATGCATCCTCTCTGAAATCTCAAGAAATAAATATTTATTGACAATTTATTTCACACTTTTTATTGAGTATTGTACTGGAGGTTCTAGTCAGTGCAGTACTGCAAGGAAAAGGAATAACTAGTAGGCAGAATTAAGAAAAAAAACAAATTTTTAAATCTTCAAAATACGTGATAATACACAGAAAAAATTCTCAGTAATATATGAAAAAAGCTACTAGAATTAATGGGTGAATGTAATAATATGAAGATGGAAGCTCAATATTTAAAATTTAATGTAGTTCTACATAACAACAATGGATAACAGGAATATGCAATAAAAATGGAATTTACACGAGTATCAAAAACATGAAATATTTTTTAAAAGTTATAAAATATATGAGTAATATCTGCATCTAAAAAGCTACAGAAAAATGATTAGTGAAATTAACAAAGACATAAATGGATGTGTGTGTATATACATATATAAAGCCATTGAAATACATCTATTAAAGACATTGAATCGATAATTAACCTCCTACAACAGGAAGCACCGGGCCCAGATGGATTCACTGGTAAATTCTACTAAACATTTAAGAAATAATTTATATTAATTTTCTACAATCTCTTTCAAGAGATAGAAGCACAGGGAATACTTCTTTTTCTATAAAGCTAGATGAAAAATCCTCAACAAAATATTAGCAAATCTTATTCAACAATGTATAAAAATAATTATTTTGATACATTACTTTATACAAACTATTTACATATTTTATACAAATTATTTTATTTTTTATACATTACAACCAAGTGAAGTTTATCGTAGGTGTGCAAAGGTAACTCAACACTTGAAAATCAATTGATGTAATCATCACATTGTCTAAAGGAAAAGAATCACAAGATCATTTCAATAGATGTGGAAAAGGCATTTGAAAAAATCCAGCCTGGCTCAGTGGCTCGCGCACGTAATTCTAGAACTCTGGGAGGCCGAGGTGGGTGGATCACCAGAGGTCAGGAGTTTGAGACCAGCCTGGCCAACATGGCAAAACCCCGTCTCTACTAAAAATACAAAATTAGCCAGGCATGGTGGTGGGTGCCTGTAATCCCAGCTACTCAGGAGGCTGAGGGAGGAGAATCGCTTGAACCCAGGAGGCGGCAGTTGCAGTGAGCTAGGATCACGCCACGGCACTCCAGCCTGGGTGAGAGAGCAAGACTCTGTCTCAAAAAGAAAAAAGAAAAAAATCCAACACCCATTTCTTTTTTTTTTTTTTTTTTTTTCTTTTTTTGAGATGGAGTCTTGCTCTGCTGCCCAGGCTGGAGTGCAGTGGTGTGATCTCAGCTTAGGTTCAAGTGATTCTCCTTCCTCAGACTCCCGAGTAGCTGGGATCACGGGCATGTACCACCACATCCCGCTAATTTTCATATATTTAGTAGAGACCAGGTTTTGCCATGTGGGCCAGGCTGGTCTCGAACTCCTAACCTCAGGTGATTCACCCACCTCGGCCTCCCAAAATGCTAGGATTATAAGCGTGAGTCACTGTGCCTTGCCAACACCCACTTTGAGTAATAATAATGATGATGATAAAAATTTTCAGCAAACTAAGAATAGCAGGCCACATTCTCACCTTGATAATGAATATCTATTTTAAAAAATCTAAGGCTAACATCATACATAGGTTTTGAAAAACTAGACCTTTTCATGCTACGATCAGGAACAAGGCACAGATAGCCACTCCTTTCAACATCACACTACCAGTCCCAGCAAATGCAATAAGAAAAGGTATAGTCGATTGGGAAAAAAAGAAATGAAACTGTCTTTGTTCATAGACAAAAAGATTGTCTATGTAGAAATTCTGAGAGAATTGATGAGTAACCCTTCTGGAACTAAAATACAATTATAGCAAGGTCACAGGTAAACATACAAAAGTCAATTGCTTTCCTACATACCAGCCATGAAGGAAGGGAATATGAAGTAAAAACAATGACATTTACATTAGCATCCAAAACTCAAAATGCTTAGATACAAATCTAGCAAAATATATACAAGATCTATGTGAGAAAAACTACAAAATTGATGAAAAAAATTAAGATCTAAGTGAAATATTCCGTGTTATGGATAGCAACACTAAATATCATTAAGACATCAGTTATTTCCAACTTAATTAATAGATTCAAGATAGATTCAAGATAGCTCCCATCAAAATCCCATTTAGTTATTTTGCAAATATCGACAAACAAATTCTACAGTTTATATGGAGAGGCAAAAGACCAAGAACAGGCAACACAGCACAATACTAAAAGAGAAATACAAAGTTGGAGAACTGACACTACCTGATGTCAAGACTGAACTATAAAGCTACAGTAATAAGGAGAATGTGGTATTGGCTAAAGGATAAACAAATAGAATAACGGAACAGAATAAAGAGCACAGAAATTGATCTATATAAATAAACTACCTTTGACAAAATGGCATAGGAAATACAATGAAGTAAAGATAGTCTTTTCAACGAATGGTGTTGGGACAACTGGATATCCAAACATAAAAAAATAAATAAATCTAGACACAGAACATAATAGTTCACCAAAATTGACTTAAAATTAATAACAGACCAAAATGTAAAATGCATAACTATAAAACTACTTGAAGAGAACATAGGATAAAATCTAAGTGACCTTAGCTATGGCAGTGACTTTTTAGTACAACCCCAGAGGCATGATCCGTGAATAAATAATTGATGAACTGGATTTAATTAAAACTAAAAATTTCTTCTCTGTGAAAGACATTGTCAAGTGTATGAAGAGATAAACCATAGATTAAAAGAAAATATTTGCAAAAGGCCTATATGATAAAGGACCAAAATATGTAAACAACTCCTAAAACTCAACAATGATAAAATGAACAGCCAGACTTTAAAAAGAAACAAAAACCTAAACAGACATCTCATCAAATAAGATATATGTCAAGCAAATAAGCCATATGTCAAACAAACATGAGACCTGATAGTCAGGGAGGCTGTGCATCCATAAGGACAGTGGTATATTGAAAGATTCTATACTTTCTTCTCAACTTTTCTCTGAACCTAATACTGCTCTAAAAAAATTAACCCTTATATATTATTAAGGAATTGCAAATTAAAAATAAAATACTATTACATATTGATTTGAATAGTCAAAACCCAAACACTGACAACCCCAATTGGAGTAAAGATGAGGAGCCACAGGAACTCTTATTCCTCGTTGGTAGAAATGCAAAATAATAGATCAACTTTGGAGGATAAGCTGGCAGTTGCTTACAACACTACACATACTCTTACCATATAATCCAGCAATTGTGTTCCTTGCTATTTACTGAAAAGAGCTGAAAACTTATGTCCATACAAGTACCTATGTAGAAATACTTATGGCAGCTTAATTCATAGCTGCCAAATCTTAGAAGCAGCCAACACATTCTTCAGTAGGTAAATGGCTAAATAAACTTTGGTACAGCCAGACAATAGATTATTATTCAGTGATAGCAAGAAATGAGCTATCAAACCATTAAAAGATATAAAGGAATCTTAAACACATACTAAGTGGGAAGAAAAGCCATCTGAAAAGGCTACATACTTCAAGATTCCAATTATAACACACTCTGGAAAAGGCAAAACTATGGAGACTGTAAAAGAATAAGTAAATGTCAAGGATTTGGTTGGTGGGGAGGGATGATTAGGTAGCGCACAAAGGAATTTTAGAACAGTGAACCTATTCTGTATGATACTATTAGTGGGCATTTGTCATTACACATTTGTTCAAACCCACATAGCACACAGCACTAGGAGAGAACCCTAAGGTACACTATGAAAATTTGAGTGATGATGTGTAAATATAGATTCATTAATTGAAACAAACATGTGAGACCTGATAGTCAGCGAGGCTGTGCATCCATAAGGACAGTGGTAAATTGAAAGATTCTGTACTTTCTTCTCATCTTTTCTCTGAAGTTAATAGTGTTCTAAAAACAAAGTTTATTTTAGAAATTTTTGAAATTAAAAATGAATAAGATCAGATTCCAGCCAAGTTCCAGCCAAAATGGAATAGCCTCATTCTTCCAAGTTCTTCCCTCTTAAAGCTAAGAAATCCTGGAAATATAACTGAAAAATAAAAATAAAAAATTTTGGAGAAATGGAAACAAGAAGGCAGACTAACCAGTGACATAGGACTTGAGTGATGACTAGTTCAGGCTGGGCCCGGTAGCTCACGCCTGTAATCCCAGCACTTTGGGAGGCCGAGGTGGGTGGATCACTTGAGGTCAGGAGTTTGAAACCAGCCTGGCCAACATGGTGAAACCCCATCTCCAATAAAAATACAAAATTTAGCCAGGTGTGGTGGCATGCACCTGTAATCCCAGCTACTTGGGAGGCTGAGGCAGGAGAATCGCTTGAAACCTCTGAGGCAGAGGTTGCAGTGAGCCAAGATCATGCCATTGTACTCCAGCCTGGAGTGAATCTCCAGAGTGAATCTCCTGGAGTGAATCTCCTGGAGTGAATCCAGTCAGTGTGAATCTCCGTCTCAAAATAAACAAACAAACAAATAAATAAATAAATATTTTTTATAAACAAAATAAAAAATAAAAAGTTAGTTCACTGGTTTTCTTTTGACTTCCATGCATTGTAAATGGTTTGGAGAGGATAGCAACCTGGAACTACCAACAGTCACAGTGTCAACAGGGTCCAGTGCAGAGCTGAGATTGCAGTGCCTCCTTGTAGTAATGAAGCACCACCCTCCATGGCAATGAAAGTCAGCCCTGTGCTTCACCTATTGAGGACTCCAGTGATGTATAATGAATAACACATGAAAGCAAAGCTACCAAAATAAAAATCTAAGTGGAAAGGCTCAACATAGAATGGGGTTAGGGGAGAAAATATTGAAATGGAAGACAGAAAAATAGAAATTACCCAATCTGAAAATTGAGGAAACTTACAAAAAATGTAGAGAGGCAAATGTACAGAGCTTCAGGGACCTAGGGTACTGTAACAAAAATTATATCGGTTGTGTCATTAGAATCCCAAATACAGATGGAGGCTAGAGTTGAAAAGGTACTCACAAGAAATAGTGGATGAAAATTTACCAAATTTGATAAAATCATAAACCTATTCATTTAAGAAGCTAGAAACTATTGAAAAAAAAAAAAAAAAAAAAATCAACACCAAAAAGCAAAAAAGCTCAATTTCTGAAAACTAAAAAAAATTTTAAAAATCTTGAAAGTAATGAGAGAAATGACAACTTACGCATTAGGGAAAAAAACAATTCAAATGACAGCAAATTTCTCATAAGAAAACATGAAGATCAAAGGAAATGTCATAACATAAGTATGATGAGAAAAAAGACCCATACATCTAGAATTCTATGAAAATCCAGTTTAAAAAATATCCTTCAAAAATGAAGAGATAATCAAGACATTCTCAGATCAGGAAACTAAGAACATTTGTCTCATACAAACCTATACTAAGAGAATGACTAAATAAATTTCTCTAAACAAAAAGGTAAAAATAAAAGAGGAAGGATTGAAACACCCAGAACGAAGAAAAATACAGAGGGGAAAGTATGGGTAATTACAAAAGTTTACCTTTTCATATTGAGTTTTCCAAATTAATTTGAAGATTGAAGCAAAAATTATAACACTTATTTCTTTGTGTTCCTTTACTTTACCCCATGTATAATTGCCTTAAATATTTCCTCAACATACATTTAGAAACACATTAAGGTTTAAGTACTTTGCTTAACCTGGTGAAATGATGACAGTAGGCTTTAAAAAGTTATGTACATGTAATGTAATATCTAGAGTAACCACTAAAAGAGCTCCACAAGTATATATTCTTGAATCACCACCACAATAAAAAACTATATGATTCTGGCAATTTATACAAAAGCATGAAAAAAGAAAATAAAAATTAAAAGCAAAACAAAAAATTACTTGGTAGACGTAACACCAATAATTACATTAAATATAAATGGTATGAACAGGGGAAATTATAGACTGAGTGGATTTAAAATTTGACAAAGCTATATTCTGTTAAAAATAATTTCACATCAAAGACAATTGCCTAGGTTGGCTGAAAGCAATAATATTGAAGAAAACTTATCATGCAAACATAAATAAAAGGAAAGTAGAAATTGTTATATTAGTATCAGATAATGCAAAGATATTTATCAGAGAATGAGAAGGGCATTATATAATGATAAAGGGTATCAATCCAGCAAGATGTAACAATCCTAAATGGGTATGCCCCAGACAATAGAACTGCAAAATATAAGAAGAAAAACCTGACAGAAAGGAAAGACTATCCTTCTCCATTGTGTCCTTTTGGTGAACTCGTTGAAAATCTGTTGACTGTATATGTTTGGATTCATTTCTGGGCTCTCTGTTCTGTTCTATTGGTCTACATGTCTGTTTTTTTTTTTTTTTTTTTTTTTTTTTTATGACAGTACCATGCTGTTTTGAATATTATGTTTTTTAAATACAATTTTAAATCAGGAAGTATAAGGTCTCTAACTTTTTTCCTCAGTATTGCTTTGGCTACTCGGGGTTATTTCATGGTTCCATACAAAATTTAGCATTGTATTTACTATTTCTGTGAAGAGTGCCATTGGAATTTTGGTAGGGATTGCACTGAATCTGCCTATTGCTTTGGGTAGTATGGACATTTTAGCAACATTACCCAAGAATAAAAATCAGTGGTCCCATAATATAAAAGCAAACAAGCTATTGCTGATACAGAAGTTTCCTCAGTCTGGATAGACAATCAAACTAGCCATAACGTTAAGCCAAAGCTTAATCTGGAAAAAAGTCCAAACTTTCTTCATTTCTATGAAGACTGAGAATGATAATAAAGTGAAGAAGAAAAGGGTGAAGCTAACAGAGGTTGGTTCGTGAGACTTAAGAAGATATCTCCAAAACAAAAATGCAAGGTGATGTAGCAAGTCCTGATGTAGAAGCTAAGTGATCTGTAAGATCTAGCTGAAATAATTGATGAAGACTGCTCCACTAAACAACAGATTTTCAGTGTAGATAAAACAGCCTTCTACTAGAATATGCCATCTAGGACTCAGCTAGAGACTTTCATAGCTAGAGAGGGGAAATCCATGCATAGGATTTTTTAAATTGTTATTTTAGATTCAGGGGTACACATGCTTGATTGTTACATGGGAATTAAATGCATGATGCTGGGAGTTGGGCTTCTAGTGTACCCATCACTCAAATATTGGACACTGTATCCAGTAGGTACTCTGTCCCCATCCCCCATTTTGGAGTCCCCAGAGTCTATTTTCTTCATCGTTTTATGTCCAACTCTACCATTTATTTAGCTCCCACTTATAAGTGAGAACACGCAATATTTTATTTTTCACTTCTGGGTTATTCCACATAGGATAATGGCCTCCAGTTCCTCCATGTTGCTACAACAGACACGATTTCACTCTTTTTATGGCTGCATAATATTCCATGGTGTATATATACCACATTTTCTTTATCCAGTGAACTGTTGGTGGACATTTAGATTGGTTCCATGACTTTGTTATGGTGAATAGTGCTGCAATAAATACACAAGTGCAAGTGTCTTTTTTATATGCTCTATATTCCTTTGGGTAGATACCCATTGGTGAGATTGCTGGGTCAAACATCAAAAAAAGTAAAAGCAGAACTATCATTCAACCCAATGTTAATGTCTTGCTTTAAAAGACAGGCTGACTCTTGTTAATGCTTATTACACAGCTAGTGACTTTAAATTGAAGCCAATACTCAGTGACCATTCTGACAATGCTAGGGCCCTTAAGAATTACACTAAATCTACTATGCCTATGATGAGAAATGTAACAACAAAGTCTGGATGAAAATATAACTATTTATAACATGGTTTACTAAATATTTAAAGTTGACTGTTGAGACCTACTGCTCAGAAAAAAAGATTCCTTTCAAAATATTACTGCTCATTGACAATGTACCTGGTCACTCAAGAGCTCTAATGGAGATATGCAAGGAAATTAATGCTGTTTTCCTGCCTGTGAACACAGCATCCATTCTGCAGCCTAGTCAAGGAGATATTTTGACTTTAAAGTCTTATTACTTAAGAAATACATTTTGTAAGAATATAGCTGCCACAAATAGTGATTCCTCTACTGGATCTGGCGAAAGTCTATTGAAAACAGTATGGAAAGAATTCACCATTCTACATGTCATTTAGACCATTCACGATTCATGGGAAGAGGTTAAGATATCAACACTAACAGGAACTCAGAAAAAGTTAATTACAGCCCTCATGAATGACTTTGAGGGATTCAAGACTTCAGTGGAGAAAATAACTACAGATGTGGTAGAAATGGCAAGAGAACTAGAATTAGGAGTGGAGCCTGAAGATATGACTGAATTTTTGCAATCTCATAATAAAACTTGAATGGATGAGGAGTTACTTCTCATGGATGAGCAAAGAAGTTGATTTCCTGAGATGGAATCTACTCCTGGTAAAGATGCTGTGAATACTGTTAAAATTACAAAAAAAAAAAAAAAAAAAAAAAAAAAAAATTCAGAATATTACATAAACTTAGTTGATAAAGCAGTGGCAGGATTGGAGAAGATTGAGTCCAATTTTAAAATAAGTTCTACTGTGGGTAAAATGCTATCAAACAGCATTGCATACTACAGAGAAATCTTTCACGAAAGGAAGAGTCAACCAACGCAGCAAACTTCATCATTGTCTTATTTTAAGAAATTGCCACGGCCACCCCAACCTTCAACCACCACCCTGATCAGTCAGCAGCCATCAACATCAGGCAAGGGCATCTGTCAGCAAATGATTACAACTCACTGAAAACTGAGATGATAGTTATCATTTTTTAGTAATAAAGTATTTTAAATTAAGGTTTATACATTGTTATTTTTAGCCATAGCACTATTGCACACTTAATAAACTACAGTATCATGTAAACAGAACTTTGGTATGCACTGGGATACCAAAAAGTTTGTGTGACTTACATTAGTCTAGAACCAAGTGTAAGTCAGAACCAAACCTGCAATATCTCCAAGATATGCCTGTAACTTTCAATTTTGAACAATAATAAGCAAGGACCTTATAAGTCAAAATAAGCAGGAAAATAACTAGAAGGAATCAGGAGAGAGTTTGTGACTTGCTCCTTATGTTCTATTTCTGAATTGAGTGCTAATTTTGGAGGTGTGTCTACTTTGTGAAAATTCATTGAGATATATGTGTTATTTATCAATGTAAAATGTTATTTTAGTATAAAAAAGAAAACCTAGAAAAAATTTATTTTGGAAATTAAAGGCAAAATGTCCTCTTCCCAAAATACTTGAGCCAAAAAGGAATGATAGTATTCATTTTAAAATATTGAAAAATGAATAAAAAAGTATAGAATATGACTCAAGGAGTACTTAAAATGAAAGTGTAAATTTTTAAACATATGTTACAAAATTTGTAATTAAAAACTATTTATTATTAATAAAGACATTAATAATAAAAATATATACATATACACACATGTTGTTGTATATATTTATATATTTATTCATGTGTGTACATAATCATTGACATGTTTGTGTGTGTAAAATGTGCATGTCAAGGAATATATACATACATCTTGATATACATAATATACACAATCATACATAATTTATACATAATATACAGTTACATATATTCTTATATTTTCTATTTATATTAATATCTATAAACAACAGTCATTTGGAATAGATATTCTGCATAGATAGTTCTTCTCAACCTTACCATGACAACTTAATTCACTACAAAATATATATATATATTTGTCTTGTGCAGACGTTTATGATTCCAATGCTTGCTTCTGGCTACAGTCTGAGTAAGATATAATGTGCATAACATAAATTAATTACATAAAGAATAAGAAAGGGGAGAGCAGTCAGTAACATTAAAGAGTTGGCTTGGTACTATCAGCTAGCCTTGGAATTCTTCTGTTGAATATAATCACTTTAAAAGGACATCAGTGTAACACAGGACCACTGTGAGACAATTATGTATCAAGACAAAACCAACACTACTTCATAATCATGTGTGAACACCAACAAAATGTAAGCCCTTCCAAGTCAAAAAAAAAAAGAATGAAAGATTGAATATACCCTTACTGGGCTAGTGTGAATGGCTGCTGCTTCTTAACTAATGACAGATTTAGGAAACTTCTGATCTTCCTTCCTGTGCCCTAGATAAGACTTACTAAGATACACAATCATAGTATTATGCCTACTTCCGGACCCTATCTAAACCAGATCGAAGGCACAAGTCCTAAAACTTCCCCCAAATTCCCAAAACACGCCAATGTCTTCTAAGTGCTTTAACAACCTCCTAAAGAGATGTTCCATGGCTCCCCACGGTGTGCATTCTCCCTCACTGCAATGTGTAATAATTCTCATTTGTTCAATTGCTAGTGTGTTCACAATGGTCTTTCATAAGAAGGCATTGATAGCAGGAAACAAACACATCCTAACTGAGGTCAGCTCTCCCCATCTGGAGAGTTGTTTCCCAGTGTTGAACCAACAATGGGTACTACGGCTTCCATATGTATACTTAGATAAAACAGAAGGTTTGAAACTTTCTTCATAGTTCCTGTAATATCCTAAAATTTAAGCCATTGTTTTATAGAATAGAAGAATATATTTTCAAATGATCTATATGACAAAGAATTAATATCCAAAATGTCAAAAGGACCTTCTACAACTCAACAGCCAAAAACAAAACAAAACAAATAACCTGATTAAACAATGGGCAAAGGACCTGAATAAACTTCTGTCCAAAGAAAACATACAAATGGCCATCAGGTATAAGGAACAGTACTCAATATCATTAATCATCAGAAAAATGCAGGATCAAAACCACAATGAGATATCACCTCACAGCTATTATAACGGGTTTTATTTAAAAAAAAAAAAAACTAACCCATACCCACAAACAAAAGCAAAAGATAACAAGCACCGGCAAAGATGTGGAGAAGTTGGAATTCTTGTACGCTGTTGGTGGGAATGGAGAATGGTGCAGCCATTATGAAAACCAGTATGGAGGTTCCACAAAAAATTAAAAATAGAACTACCATATGATCCAGCAATGCAACATCTGGCTACATATCCAAAAAAAATTTAAAGCCATGACCTTGAAGAGATAACTGCAGCCCCATGTTAATTCCAACATTATTCACAATATTCATGGTTTGGAAGCAACCCAAAAGTTCAATGACATTAACTCATAAAGAAAATGTGGCATATAAACATATTGGAACACTATTTAGCTTTAAAAAGGAAGGAAATCCTATTTGAGACATGAATGAACCCATAGGACATTATGCTATGTTAAATAAGACGGTCACAGAATGACAAACACCATATGATTCCACTTACTTACATGAGGAATCTAAAATAGCTAAAATAGGTGGGTGTGGCGGCTAACACCTGCAATGCCGGCATTTGGGGAGGCTGAATCTGGCAGAATACTTGAGTTCAGGAGTTCAAGACCAGCTTGGCCAACATGGTGAAACCCCATCTCTACTAAAAAAAATACAAAAGTATCCAGGTGTGGTGGCACGCACCTGTAATCCCAGCTACTCAGGAGGCTGAAACACAAGAACTGCTTGAGCCTGGGAGGTGGAGGTTGCAGTGAGCCAAGATCACACCACTGCTCTCCAGCCTGGGCAACAGAGAGAAACGCCACCTCAAATAAATAAATAAAATAGTCAAAATCATAAAAGCAGAAAATAGAATAGTGGTTGCCACGGGTCTGGGGAAAGAGAGAAGTGGGGAATTGTTGCTCAATGAATACAAAGTTCCAGTAATGAAAGATATTCGAATAAGTTCTAGAGATATGCTGTATAACATAGTACCTATAGTTAACGATACATCATTGTGCACTTGAAAATATGTTAAGAGGATCATTCTCATCTTCAGCATTCTTAGCACAAAATACAAAATTAAAGTATGCAAGGACATTTTTGGAAGTGATGGATATGTTTAGTACATCGATTGTGGTCATGATATCATGGGTATATGCATATATTCAAACTCATCAAAATGTCTACACTAGATATGTGCAATTTTTATATCAATTATAACTCAATAAAGTTTTTAAAACATGAAGAGAATACCATATACAATAAAATATAACTTCAAGAATTCCATATAAATAATACCAAAAGTGTAGACAAGGACTGAATACTGCATGTCTCTCATAGTAAAACTATTTCATCCAGCCCTGCGTAGTTGCTATATGCTTCTTGACAAGTAGTAAGAAATTTGAAGTTTACAGTGATTATACAATGACAACGTGCAATAGTAGTAAATCAGGGGAAAAAAAAACAAGATAGATAGATAGATAGATAGATAGATAGATAGATAGATAGATAGATAG
>NC_045440.1:37960560-37983285 GCF_002776525.5 Piliocolobus tephrosceles | reverse complement strand
TAGATAGATAGATAGATAGATAGATAGATAGATAGATAGATAGATAGTTGGGGTTTTTTGTTTGTTTTTTGTTTTTAAGAGATGAAGTCTCGCTCTGTCATCCAGGCTGGAGTACAGTGACACAATCATAGCTGACTGCAGCCTCCAAACCCTGGGCTCAAGGGATACTCCTGCCTCAGCCTCCGGAACACCTCGGACTACCGGCACACACTACCACACCCAGTTAGGTTATTTTTGTAGAGATAGGGTCTCACCAACTTGCCCAAGCTGGCCTCAAACTCCTGGGCTCAAGCGATCCTCTCACCTTGGGATCCCAAAGGGTTGGGATGGGATTACAGTCATGAGCCATTGTGTTGGCAGAAAATAACTTATGCAAATAACTTTTCAACAGAAAGCAGCTTACTGTAGTGGAATTGGAGTTACAAATTAAAGATTAGACTCTACATGCTGACACAGATTTGATGCCATTAATATTTTTTAATCCTCTGTCTTTTAAAATGAATATATATAATAAATAATTCCACTTCAGGAGGATAATGTGATAAATAAGATTTATAAATGAAAATCCTTTCCAACCTCTCTAAAGGAAAGTATTCATTTTATTGTGATTCCTAAACACAATTTGACATATATTTTATTTATTACAATTGTTCACTAGTAGAACATAGCCATGGTAAGTCCCAATATTGTGTGCCAAAATAGAATTAATGAATTAATCTTTTCCTTACTCATAATTTTAAAATCACTCTTTCAACCTGAAACATTTTCAGAGTTGACATACATTGTGTACCTTTTGACTGCATAGAAATATAAACCCCTATATTGTAACTTCCAGTTTGTAAAATAGAACATTTTAACTATGTCGATTTCAGGCATTTTAATCAAGCAAATATACAAGACTGAAGGCCTTCAGCTTAATCACTTTTTAATCTAGCAGGTTAGTAATTTTCCAACTTCTTTTTCGAGTTAATTTTTACTTATTGTAGTATTTGTTATCATAACAGGGCAAATGTGACATTCTTATTTTTTCTTTGCTTTTTACAAATGTCTTTGTAGGTTACATGCTATTAAGACTGATGCTTGTGGATCAAATTTTCCATGTCTAAATTTTGCTTATGACCAATTTCTACATCATTTAGTGGACAATAAAAAATTTGTTAATTTGTTGGCTAAACCATGGTCATGCATATTTTATATTGGTTTCTTTTTCCTACCAGTTTGATTGCTGAACATTTCTTGGAAATTGTGAACAAGTAGTGTGTTAGGAAGAGATGAAGAGAAAAGACAGGGAAATAAGCAGTAGAAACGGGGGAGAAGAGGATCAAACCATGGCAGGAGACAAAATAGCACAGGCAAAATATTATGATTTGGCAATGAATACAATTCCTTATGATCTGACTTAATATAAGGGTAAATACAAATTGCCATAAAACTATAAATATTCCTCATCATTTACCTTCCTCTCTGAAACTTCACTGTCATTTGACAAAATCTTCCGTGGAACTGTGACATGCAGAAATCTTCCTTCAGAACCTGCAGTAAGGAAATGTGTTTGTTTTCGTCTCAGTCATCCACAATCGTCTCAGTCAAGCATGGGATCTTATCCCTGACTGCATGGTGGCGCCTAAAATTTTAAGTAAACGTTTTTACATGTGCTCACACTCTAGTCCACAAATTTCACTACATAATTAACAGCACATTGAAAATGGCTAAGGCACAAAAAAGAAAAAAAAAGTAGACATTGCTGTTCTACAGGCCCCTCTAGTTCCCTTTTAGAATCGCTGCGAGGCTTGCTTCCTCAGGACTCCGAGGCGTTCGCTGAAGGCAGTTAGTACTCCACCACCTCCATCCTTCACAGAGTGGGAAGATCCCGGAAGGCGCACTGCGTGTGGGCCGCTGAGACCATGGGCGCTGATGCAGAGCGCTAACAGCTCCTCCGCTAAGGACCTTGCTTCCCCTGGCCTGGCGTGGAAAGGTGTCCCTGACACACCGGAAGCACCTGCTTGAGATCCCAAAACGGAGCGGGGGAGGGTCCCAGAATAACAAGAAACTGCTCCCAGGAAGAGCCCAGGCCCGCTCTAAAGCCGAAGAAGAAAGGGGAGGCTACCGTGGACTTACCTACGTGGGCTTGCAGCCTTCCAAGCTCAGTGAGGAGGGCAAGGAGAAAGAACATGGCTCAACCAGAGCGCAGGAGGCACAGCCAAGAACAGAGACCGTTGAGCAGCGCTGAGCTCGCGGGCAGGCTCTTGGCCACCGGGCGCCTGGGCCAGGGAGGACCCTGTGCTGCCCCGGGACCCTGGGGGTGAGGCCTGAGAAGCTCTGGGGGCTGGGCCACTTTCGCAGGGCAGGGAGAGGAAATGCCAGATGGAAGCATAGGTTGCGCAAAATTTGTTGCAGAGAAGTTTAAGTTGTTTAAAGCCCTCAGTAGTTACATTAGGGTAAATAAGCCAGATTTTCCTTGTTAGTGAGGTTCTAGGTAAATTTGTTTCTCCATATCACTGTTTTATGGCAGGTTTTATTTACTAAGGTGGAAGAGAAAGAGGAAAAGAGAAATAACAGCTATTTTTATTAGCTATTATTACTAGCAATTTTCTACATGCTACTGCTGACTTAAATATCTTTGCAAATACGGAAAAATTAAGAAAATTGAACTTTTTAATGCTGGTACAATTTCACCATTATTCATAATACCAAGACATGGAATCAACCTAAGTGTCGATGAGGAATGAGTGAATAAAGAAAATGGGGTACATATACACAATGGAATAGTACACAGCCTTAACAAAGGAAATTCATTACAACAGGGATGAAACCAGAGAACGTTATGCTAAGGGAAATATGCCAGGCACAGAAAGATAAATACTGTATGATCTCATTTGTATGTGAAATCTAATAAAGTCTATCTTATAGAAAGGTGATTACCAGAGGCTGGGGAAAGTGGGATGAGGGATGGGGAAAGGGAAAATGTTGATCTAAAGGTACAAAGTATGAGTCAGACTGAAATAATAAGTTTTAATGATCTCTTGCACTACATGGTGATCACAGTTAATATAATAAGCATATTTCAAAATTGCCAAAATTTATTTTCAATGTTCTCGCCACAAAGAAATGATAAATTGATGAGGTGATGGGTATGTTAACTAGCTTGATTGAAGCATTCTATAATGTATACGTAGATCAAAATATCACACTGTACCCTATAAATACACAAAATTATTTGAAGTATATTTGCAAAAAAGAAAATGGAGTTTATCCTACTAAGACCATCAAAAAGCACTTTTCTTCAACTGTGTATTTTTCTCATAAAACTATATTATAATCAGTGGAGGAAAGAGAAAGGAAAGCTTTAATATTTAGTGTTATTTTTGCAAATAAAGAGAATTCAAGAGAATGGAACTTTTTCTTGAAAAGACAATCAGAAAGCACTTTACTTCAATTGTGTACCTTGCTTACTACACAAGATTATAATATAGCGTTCTAAGGGAAAAGAAAACTTTTGCAATGCAATCTGACTGTTCTGTTAACAGTGACTCTAAGCTCTGAGTAAGAAACTCTGGAGACAGGAAGGGCAGCAAGGCAAGGGGAGAGAGAAAAATTGAGACCACTGTGGAAGACTATGCAACTGCCTCCCTTAGCTTTTTGACAAATATCTTAAATGGCACATGTCCAAAACCTAACTCATCTATCACATTCAAGCCTTTTACTCCAGTACCCCCTATTTCAGGGATGGATTGTGTCAAAATATGTGTGCAAAAATTGTGTGCAAAATTGTGTGCAAAAATAAAACTGATCAAAGCCAGACGTGGTGGCTCATGCCTATAATCCCAGTACTTTGGGAGGCCAAGATGGGTGGATCACCTGAGGTCAGGAGTTCGAGACCAGCCTGGCCAACATGGTGAAACTCTGTCTCTACTAAAAATACAAAATTACCCTGGTGTGGTGGTGGGCACTTATAATCCCAGCTAGTTGGAAGGCTGAGGCAGGAGAATTGCTTGAACCCCAGAGGTAGAGGTTGCAGTGAGCCAAGACCGTGCCATTGCGCTGCAGCCTGGGCAACAAGAGCAAAACTCTATCTCAAAAAATAAAAAACAAAATAAATAAAACACATGAGGACTAAAACTTGAATCTGTTAGATACTGGTACACCTGAACAGATAGCTCAAAAATTATTATTGACAAGAAGCAGGCCAGTGAACACAATGACCCAAAATAAGTTAGTGGCAATGAAGATGAGAGAAGTCTGGTAGAATTATCCCAGGTTATATTTTCTGGTAAAATTATCCCAGGTTATATTTTTAAACAGCTTTATTGAGATATAATTCACATGCCATGCAGTTTACCCATTTAAAGCATACAATTAAGTGATTTTTAGTATGTTCCCAGATATGTGTGACCATCACTATAGTCAATTTGAAATTAGTTTCATCGCATCGTGAAAAAACTCTGTGCCCATTAGCCATATAGTACCCTCCCACCCCCAACACAAGTTCTTTGTCCCACCCCTCTACTGCCTAAATAACCACTAAACTAATTGCTATCTCAAGAGATGTCTCTATTCTCGACATTTCATACAAATGAATATGTTATAGGAGGCACAAAGAAATTATTTAGGTACACAAGGTAAAGTGAGTCCCTGGTAGAAATCTTTCCTTTTAACAAAACGCAGCTCAAAAATAGCCCCCTTTCTCACCTCAGGCAGTTCAAAGAAATCACTTCTCTTCTAACAACAAGCAGGCGAAGGTTCAGGCCGTAAATCACAGATCAGGAGCTTGGGCACAGAAAGAAGGGGAAAGTCTCCTGGGTAATCACCAAACTTCACACACAATGGGCCCCAGTAAAACAGCGAACTTTAATAAGCACATTCCTTTCCCTTTAGGCACGCTAAGATAGGGAAGCTAAAAGCAGGCTTGTTGAGGGGAGGGAATGCCTGCAGCTGCAAGAAGATATCTGGGAACAGACACAGAAACTCTCCCTCCCAGATAAGCACAACAAAGTTACACAGACTGAGATTCTGCCTATGTGGGCAGGGAATGGAATGAGAACTGACAAAAAACTCTGCGCCACACAGATAGCGCACCTGGTCTCAATCAAATCGCCTGGAATGGAATGAGAACTGACAAAAAACTCTGCGCCACACAGATAGCGCACCTGGTCTCAATCAAATCGTCTGGCCCTAGGAAGATAAGACATCCCCTCCTCACGAGCCCCCTCCTCACTAGCCCATTTATAAAAACCCTGACAACTTGGCAACCCACTTGGGACCCCTCTCTGTTCTTCCCTTTTATCTATTAAACTCCTGCTCCAAACTCTGTCTCTGTGTGTGTGTGTGTGTGTGTGTGTGTGTGTGTGTGTGTGTGTGTGTGTCTGTGTGTGTGTGTCCACGACCTTGATCTCCTTGGCCATGAGACCAAGAACCTTTGTACTTGCCCCAGACAACGAGGCTGCTTCAAATACACATATAAATATTTGATGCTTGTGATTGGCTTTATTCACTTAGCATAATGGTTTCAAGGAACAATCATGTTGTACCAGTGTCAGTGCTTCATTCCTTTTTAGGGCTGAATAATATTCCATTGTTTGGATATACCACATTTTGTTTACCCATTTTTCAGTTGATGGATGTTTGGAACAGGAAACTCTGGACCTCTGTGGTGAGGTTCCTCCACCCCTGTCCGAGGAGCATCTTGGTTTATGATGAAGACTCTGTAGGTCCTAATTGGACTCCAGGTGGGCCAATGGATCCCTAACCCATGTGTAATGCTCTGTGATGTGTAGAAGTGCCCCCATCTCAGCAAGAGGCAGAGGGGAGGGGAGACCGAGGCAAGAAAATCTTACCCAGAAATGTCCAACTTCAGGGAAGATATAGAGCAAGTTTGGGTTTTCCCAAAGGACAGAGAAATCTTCTAGATCAGTTTATACAGGGCCAAGGAAGCATATGTACCTGATGGTACGATTGAGGAAAAAGAGAAACCCTCTCATATTGTTTGATATTGTTTTATACTCAGTACCTGTTTTAAGAAAAAACAATGAAGTAAAACCAAAGACAGGCAGCCCGGCGCCAGCCCCGGAACCAGGCCTGGGTCTGCCTGGCCTAAACCCAGTAGTTAAAAATGAACTCATGACTTAGAAACAGATGTTCCTGACATTGTATAGAAAAACATTGTGAAACTCCCTGCCATGTTCTGTTTCTTTCTGACTACCAGTGCATGAAATCCCTGTCACATATCCCCTAGATTGCTTAATCAATCACAACCCTTTCATATGAAATCTTTAGTGTTGTGAGCCCTTAAAAAGGACAGAAATTGTGCACTCCGGGAGCTCGGCTTTTAAGGCAGTAGCTTGCCCATGCTTCCAGCTGACTAAAGCCCTTCCTTCTACAGCTGGGTGTCTGAGAGGTTTTGTCTGCAGCTCATCCTGCTACACTACGACCTCAAACTCAGCTTGAGCAATTTCCTTAGAAGGGATACTAGTGACTATCTGGGGGCTGTGAGAGTGAATACCTAGCAATTCTTCCACTCAGTATCCTAATGCCTGGAACAGACAGGGCAGGAGAATCATGAACTATCAGAGAGGTGTGGCTGTTGGTGTCCTCTCTTGAGATGGCAGCAGTCAGCATGACCGTGGGCATCTGAAGAATCTGAAAGTTTTCAGTTTAGGATGTAACAAGTGTCAGGTCTCTGAGTCCAAGCCTGCATGTATACATCCGGATGGCCTAAGGCAAGTGAAGAACCACAAAATAAGTGAAAATGGTCAGTTCCTGCCTTAACTGATGACATTCCACCACTGTGATTTGTTCCTGCCCCATCCTAACTGATCAATTGACCTTGTGAAATTCTTTCCTTGGACAATGAATATCAGAAGCTCCCCACCCAGCACCTTGTAACCCCTGCCCCGCCTACACAAGAAAAACCCCCTTTGACTGTAATTTTCCACTACCTACCCAAATCCTATAAAAACTGCCCCACCCCTATCTCCCTTTGCTGACCCCTTTTTCGGACTCAGCCTGCCTGCACCTACGTGATTAAAAAAGCTTTATTGCTCACACAAAGCCTGTTTGGTAGCCTCTTTACATGGATGCACGTGACAACAGGTTTCTGGGTGAAAAAGAGGCAAAGTGATTTTTCCTAAAGATTCATGGCAGGTAGAATAATAGATACACACTTGCATACTTTCTGTCATATAATTTATTTTGTTTGTGCAATTGAAAGCTTTAAGCCATAATGAAAGGAGAAAAAAGGCGATTTTTGTTTTCATTGTTGAATCAAACCAGTTAATGGTAAATTTCTTGGTAATATCCTTTCTCTATCTTATGGTTTTTGATGTTGTCATGTAGTTACTGTTGTAAAAGAAATACAGAAAAATAGAAATGTTAAATTTTCATTGTTAATAAAAGTTGTCTACTTTTATAATGCAACTACAGGTATAGCAATTAATTAGTCAAATAAGACACTGCTTGCTATATTGTTGTATTAATAATTTGTGCCTGATACTCAGGACATTCATAAAGCAAAGTTCCTTATTCATGAATAATGTGCGACAGTCATATTAAAAGTAAATGTTGTAAATTCGTAGTCACATACGTTTCATTAACATGGTCTCTAAATTTACATTGATAAATGGAAATCACCAACAAGAAAACAGAGGGTGAAAGAGCAATGTAAACCTGTGAAAAAACAGAAAAAAGTTCCTATTCATTTCTCTATTATATTATGTATCTGCAGAGGGAGAGAATTTTCAGAAACGCTCAGTGCATTTCCAACAGGTTTCCACATGTACACATTCAAAACCATACTCATCATTCACTCCCCTCCACTTCCTCACCCCAACCTAAGACAGTTCTTTCCCTACTATACAGTATGTCCTTGGTAAAAGGTTTCACTATCCATTCTGCCAGAAAAGTAGAGGTCTTTGTAGTTCTCTCTTTAATTCTAACTCAAATACATCCATTCAGTAACCAATTCACCAGATTCTGCCTCTGTCATATTCCTGAAAATAGTTTTGTGCTTTTCCTCCTCTCTAATCCTGCCCTCATCACACCTTTCCTGTGCAGTCAGTAATCTCTTAGCTGCTTCACCAGTCTGCAGTTCTGACAGAATCCATTCTCCCTACTTTATCCCAATGAAATAGGTAAAATGCAAAACATGTCATGCCAGATCTCTCTCTTACGACCTCAAAAATACTTTATGCTCTTGCTCATATAGAAACACATTTAAAGTCCTTATTATAGCGTACCAGTTACTTGTCTTGGCTCATGTTACCTATTTTTTTTTTAATATCTCAGTATTCATAGATTTGCAAATGACTTTTAAAAAGCACAAAGAGCCCAAATTCTAGAAACAGGCCTAGTTTTACATTTTAGCCTTGCTGTTTTCCTGCTTTGCATCAATAATCATATTATTTAAGCACTTTTTCTTACCTTCTGCATCCAAACTGTCAATGCATTCTGTTGTGTCACCTTCAAAATGTATCCATAAGATTATCCTTACCACTCCTGACTTGAAGTACTATCTTTTCTCTCATGTATTATTTCAGTATTTTCTTTACTTCTACTCTTGCGATCATACAGACAGTTTTCAACAAGTCAGCCTTTTAAAGAGTAAGGCCATGTACCTGGAATCTGCACTATTCAGTAATTCCTTCCTTTCACTCAAAGTAAAACGGAGATGGACTCCAAAAGCTCCAAGACCCTTCATGGTGTTGCTTCTCTGACCTGACCACAACGACAGCCCTCTAACTCTGCTACAGGTGGACTCACATCTTTGGTATTCTTCAAACATTCCCAACTTATTTTGTATCATATCATTCATGTGCTTGGAAATATATTGCCTAGATATATGCATGAGTAATTGTGCCAATTCCATGCCTCTGTAGGATAGAGTTGATTTACAGCTAAAATGGAAAAGCTCAATCTTTATCTCCAGGAAAGCCTGGGTGTCTGGTTTTGATGTTTTGTTGAGAAAAAGGCATTGGGATTGTTAATGGGCCGTTTAAAGTCTACAATAAGGAACCTGGGAGCCCCTTGTTTTTCTGACCCCCCAATGCTTGTCTGCACGCTCTCTTGCTACACTGTACCCTTTGCATTTAAACAAAAGCTTTTTGTGAGTTCATCCTTTGAACTCAGGTAACTCCTTTCAGTGATCAAAACTGAGTAAGTATTTCACCTCCTTCAGATTACTTGCTTACAAATCACTCGTGCTATATGACCTATTGAGAAAAAAATATGTAAAATTGTTATCCAATTCCTTCCTCAACAGCAACTCTCCCACTCATCCTTGCTGCTATAATCTTTTGTATATGATTAATCATGTTTCAATTTACTATGTCATCAACTTGTATGGCTATTATTTATGGGCTGATAGCCTAACCCTCTATCTCATATTATTGAGGCAAGACTTCAATGAAACCAGAAGCTACTGTTGGCAGAAGGAAGCTGTGAAAAGAGGGAAAAAGGAAAGCAAGATGTTGTATTTACGTCTTATGAGTTGGAAGAAATCAGGGAAATGGTACGCTCTAGGAGAAAATGACTATGGTTGACCGATGGTGGTGGTAGGGAGTTCAGGTGAAGACACGCAGCAGGATGGTGAGATTCTGATTGAAGGACATGAGAAGAAGGCGGTAGCCAAGTGCCAGAATCCACAGGTAAGACATGGGCTTCTAATAAAGTTTTTAATGAGGATGTAGAGATTGGTCTAGGCATGAATAAAACTTTTACATTGAGGTTACAAGTTATAAAGGTTTTATTTGGTGGCAGATAAGGAAATAGAGACCCATGGACATAATTATTACTCAAACTCTGATACGAAGGAATGGGAGATAAACAATTGGATGAAATCTTGATCTTGCTCTATATTGAATTTTTGAATTTTTCAATTTACTGCCAGTAATAGACCTAACATCAAACTTTATTATTTTTCTACCCATATGAATTTGAATAGTACATGTGTATGCCTATTTCAAGCCATTTCATGGTAAATAATTAATTGTCTTTCTGCCTTAGAGGGAGAGTGTATTTAGCGTTTTGCTTAGCATCAACTAGGTCCTCAATCCATGTGTATTCTATTCCTTATCCCTAACCACATATCAGGCTATGTTTTAAGATTGTAAGTTTCTACTCTACAGTTTGATTGCTTTAAGTTAAACCCCAACAGCAAAACTTACTAAAACTCTATACATATGAGGAATTACTTAAATTATTTACATCCATATTCTTATTTCTAAAATAAGGATAATAATACCCGTGTAGTGTTATTAAGGAAAAACTGTAAATATAGGGAAACAATCTGTGTAAATCAACTAGATTTACCAATTTCTAAACAAATTAGAATCTTAAATGAAGGAGCAGGAAATATGATTATTTATAAATACTTTAAGAATGTATGTAAAATAATTTGGAAGTCATTTCTTATTATGAAAATATTTTTGATAAATATCTGGCTGATATCAATTACATTAAAATATTTCCAAATTAGCATAAAGCAGTAATAACAAAATACTTTAGTCATTGCTTAGCATATGATATTAAAATGTAGAAGCTGTGATGATAAAATATGGGAATAACGGCTTTCTCAAACTAAGGTACTGTTAAAAATTTTTAAATACGTATGTATTATGAATTATATCACTTACCTCTATGACTGGTTGCTGTCACTACTGCTGTTACTGTTGCTGCTACTACTGCTGACTTCTGATGTAGAACTGTATAAAAGAGATTAACATTGGTTTTAGGGTTAATAGCCGTTGTAATCTCAAGCAAAATCAAGAAGAATAAAAAAGCTACATTTGTGATAGCTAATTAATAGGTACCGATACCACACTTTGCTTTCCATATACCTCTCAGAGAGCATACATTTTTGTGTTTGGCCTTTATCTAATGTTGGTCTAACATTTTTTACCTTCCACTTACGCTTTTTGCTCAGTGCCAAAATCCCTTCATTTTATTCCATTTAAGACCAATGATGGCAGTTAAAATGAGGAAAGGTAGAAAAATGTAGGAACTCATGAAAAGGCCATTTTTCTGAGGAACAGCATGTCGTTTCACAAATAAGGGTGTACTTTTTCCTGAAAACATGAGAGTGACTTTTACAAACGTGATATTTAAAGCATACTGCTGATTTGAATTTTAAAATTTGAAATTCAAATGCAGTTATAGAATAAATACATAAATTTGAATTTAAAAGTATTTTCTGATCTTCTATGAACTGTGCCCCAAAATGCATTATATGTTTATGTCAACTCAGTACACTTACACATATCTTTGACAATATACAGCCATTGGCAATATGCAATATTATTGACCAATTTAGTCTTAAACTTTTAGTTATATTTAATCTTTATTTACATGATATATTCTAATCTATCATATTCTAACATATTCCCTTCTATGAATGGCTACATATAACACATTAACTTAATATTATCTAATAAAGTGTTCTTCAGATTAAAAATGGAGCAAAAAAACTGTTTCAAAGTTATTTTATAAAAAATTATTGAGGGTGAATCATAAAAATTAATAAATAATAGTACTTAAATTGAAATAATAAATAAATAGAAAGATATGTGTTCATATGTTCATGAATTAGAATTAATATTGCTTAATTGTCCATACTACCCAAAGTAATCTACAGATTCAATGAAATTTTTATAAAACTATCAATGCTATATTTCATATAAATAAAACTTTATAAAATTCATAGGAAACCATAATATAAACATATATGGAAAAAGTAGAATGGTGGTTACCAGAGGCTAGGGGCATAGCAAAAATGAGATGTGGGTCAAAGGATGCAAAGTTTTAATTAGATAGGAGGATTAAATGATAAGTATTCGATAGGATTGACATGCTAATTAACTTGATTAAATCATTCCACATATCATAACATGTCATGACACGTCATAACATCGCTTCTTACCTCATAAGTATATACAATTACAAGTTGTCAGTTAAAATTACAAACATTTAAAAGTAAATTTTAAAGCAGAGCTATACAAGCAGTTTCAAAAATAATTTTGTGAAAAATTATTGACATGCTTGGGAACTAATTTTAAAGTGAGTTAATGGCACAATTTCTATGGAAAATTTCCGCATTATTTGTATAATGTAACATTATTTTTCTTTTGACTGTATTAATTAGAAAAATAGATATTTCTCTAATTAATATAAAAATGAGTATCAAGAGAATTAGAGAGGAATATAAAATCTATGCAAAAATATCTATAGAATTAAATGAAAGAAATAAACCAGACAAGTAAAATATCAATGTAACGAATTAAGCAATCAGTATTGCCACCAAAATATTATGATATTAAATGTAAATAGACTTAGTGACCATCAAAAAAGACAAGGAAACATTAACTTTAAAAACGCATGTACAGGCATGCACACACACATATAGGCAGACAATATAATGATATCTTGATTTAAAGTGATTTGTCTAAAGAAAAGTGATTCAGAATGTTTTATATAAGAAATGAATTGCAATGCAAAATTGTTGAAATTAAGCAAATATGCAGCGACCTTAAAGTATGGTAGAGCTCAACTCTTTTAAGGTTCTTCACTATCTCATGTATGAGAAAAAGTTATTTCCGTGCTATTTTGGCTATTGGAAATAATGCTGCTATGAACATGGATGCGAAAATATCTGTCTGTGTCTCTGCTTTCAATACTTTTGGGTTTACATGTATATGCAAATTGCTGGCTACTATGGTAATTCTGTGTTTCTTTTTTTGAGGAACCACTAGAGTATTTTCCACAAAGCCTGGATCACTTTACATACCATCAGTTATGTGCAAGATTTTCAATTTTTCCACACTCCTTTCAACACAATTTTTAAAAAAAATTTTTATACTTGCCATTTTAGTAGGTTAAAATTGTTATCTCCTTATAGTTTTGACCTGCGTTTTTCTAAAAGTTAGTGATGGTAAATATATTTTCATGTACTCACTAGCCATCTATATATCTTCTTCATGTACTCGTTAGTCATCTATATATCTTCTTTCATGCACTCATTAGTCATCTATATATCTTCTTTCACGTACTCGTTAGACATCTACATATCTTCTTTCATGTACTCGTTAGCCATCTATATATCTTCCTTCATGTACTCATTAGTCATCTATATATCTTCTTTGAAGAAATGTCTGTATTCAAGTCCTTGGCCCATTTTTAACAGGGTTTTATTGTTTTGAGCTGTAGGAATTTTTTACATATTCTGGATATTTATCTCAGATATATAATTTTCAAATATTTTCTCCCATTTCATACATTTCTTTTTTACTCTGTTGAATGTGTTCTTTAATGCACAATTCTTAATTATTAAACTCCAATTTATCTATTTTTCTTTTGCTTTCTATGGTTTTGGTGTCATATACAAGAAATTATTTTCAAATCCAATGTCATGAAGATTTCCCCCTGTATTTTCTTCTGATATTTTTATAGTTTTAAAACTCACATTTAGATCTTGAATCTATTGTGAGTTTTGTGTGTGTGTGTAGAATACAAGTATGGGTACAACGTCATCCTTTTGCATGCGATTATCCAGTTTTCAAAACACAATTTTTTGAAAAGATTGCCCTTTCTCTATTGAATGGTTTTGTCAGTGTTGTTGAAAATTATTACAACATATATGAAAGGATTTATTCCTGGGACCCTTTTTTATTTCTTTGTAAATCTTTCATTTTCTTAATTTGTTTACCAAAGTAATGTATCAGTTTTCAAGAAGGTACAGAAGAGTCTTGAAGACAACTTGTCTTTTTATTTTAGCTATTATTGAATAGAAGTGAGAACTCAGATTTTTTTGTACTGCCCATAATGATTTTTAAAAATCAGTACAAGAAGACATTACACAATATGAATCAGACAAATCCAAAGAAACATAAAGCTGGACTCTAATATGTAATGATAATTATCTTAGTCTGTTTAGGCTGCTATTACAAATTATCATGGACTTGGGGGCCTATAAGCAACAGAATTGTACTTCTCACAGTTCTGGAGCTAGGAAGTCCAAGATAAAGGTGCTGGCGATGTTGTGTGGTCAGGGCCTGCTACCTCATTCATAAATAGCCATCTTCTTGCTATAACCTCACTTGTGGAAAGGGTGAAGAATTTCACTGGGATCTCTTTTACAAGTGCACTAATCTCATCTCATTCATATTGAAACACAGTAAAAATGTAGACTATAAAGTTGATTTTCTATGTTTAAATTTCAATGTAGGATTTTATAAAGCTGGTTTTTGCTACTTTCATTCCTACTTCTCTAAATAATCTGTGATATGATTTTTAAAGTACTCAAAATAAGGATAAATGGATCCCAGGTTAAAGATAACTTCTGAGGATTATTTTCAGATTAAGTAGACTTCAAGACAAATATGAAGAAATAAATTACAGAGGTAATAAAAGAAGCTGTTCCACACAAAGACATTAAAATCCAATGAATGCAGCAATTAGTGAAGATTCAAGATGGAATGAAAAATACAGTGAAATAAAAAATACGGAAATAAATCCATAATCATGCTTGGATCTTTTAAAAACTTCTGTCTCAGTATTTGATAGAAGTAGAAAAGAATTAGTTAAATCAATTATTCAGAAAGTACAAACCACTCAACTCAGCTAATATGAAATTGATGTGATGAATGGCTATATATTTATTAAGAAAATAAATGTGTTCTTAAAAATGCAAACAGAACATATTTAAAATATTCTCATGACCAAAATGATAAATATGTGAGATGTTGTACATGGTAAATATATGCAATTTTGTCTTTCAATTTAAAAACAATTTTTTAAAAATTCAAAAACTCCCTGAAAAGAAATTTACCAGCACAAAAGAATTACCTGGAAAATGTACTATTAGAAGCAATGATGTCAATTTTAAGTAATATCAAATATAGAAGTAAATACTTCCCATGTGATTTTGTGAAGCTAGTATTACCGATACCTAAACAAGATAAAGACAGTACAATGAAGAAATAATGACAGATATAAGCCTATATATATACAAATATCCTCAACAAAGTATTAACAAGTCAAATTTAGTAATGTGTAATAAATAATAGATAACAAAAATAAATAAAAGCAATAATAAATAACAATATTATCTTTATAAAAATACTACTAATAATAACATAATAGATTATAGGCAAGAAGAATTTATTTTAGATATTCAAGACTAGGTCAGTATCCAAAATTCATGTGGATATCCAAATCCATTATGTCAACAGACAAAAAGGTAAAATCATATGATCCTAGCCATTGAAACTAAATACATTCATAAAACCCAATGCTATGTATATGAAAACTATCTCAGAAACTAGGTTTTGAGAGAAA
This sequence comes from Piliocolobus tephrosceles, assembly GCF_002776525.5. NCBI lineage: Eukaryota > Metazoa > Chordata > Mammalia > Primates > Cercopithecidae > Piliocolobus > Piliocolobus tephrosceles. Next base: position 37,967,964 of record NC_045440.1, on the reverse strand, counting down.
CTTCCTCAAACTCATAAGGTTATCTCCAAACAAAACAAAGCAAAATCCCTACAGCTCGCATCAGACTTGATAGTGAAAGACTGAATTATTCCCCTCCTAAAATCAGTATTAAAGGTAGAATGTTTACTTACTTTAATTCATTTCTAGCCAATATAATAAGAAATAAAAGGGATTTATATTGAAAAAAAACTCTGTTTTTAAAAATAGCATGATAGTCTACACAGAAATCTGAAGCACTTACAAAAAAATCTCAGAACTAAAAATGAATATATTATGTTGCAGAATCCAAGATCAAAATGAATTGCATATCTGTATACTTACAGTGAACAAGTCAAAATTTAAACCCCCCCCAAAAAACTCACATAATTTATAATTGCTCTAAAGAAAATGAAGTACTCAATAATGAAACAACAAAACATGTATAATATCTTGTGAAAATTACAATATTTTGATGAAAGCAATCTAAGAAGACCTATATAAATGGAGTGATATGGTTTGGCTCTGTGTCCTCAACCAAATCTCACCTCTAATTGTAATTCCCATGTGTGGAGGGATGGACCTGGTAGGAGGTGATGGGATCATGGGAGTGGTTTTCCTCATGCTGTTCTCATGGTGGAGTTCTCATGAGATCTGATTACTTGATGAGTGTGTGGCTGTTCCCCTTATCTCAGTCTCTCTCTCTCTCTCTCTCTCTCTCTCTCTCGCCATCTTGAGAAGAAGGTGCCTGCTTCCCCTTCATATCCACCATGATTATAAGTTTCCTGAGACCTCCCAAGCCATGTGAAACTGTGAGTCAATTAATTCTCTTTTGTTGGTAAATTACCCAGTCTCAGGTAGTATCTTTATAGCAGTGTGATAACAGACTAACACAGGGAGATGCATGTGTCCATAGATTAGAAGATTCAATAATAGAAGAGAGGCAAATTCTTCCACAAATGATCTATAAGTTTGATACAATTTGTATCAAAATCACAGCAAGATATTTTATAAACATAGATGAGCTTATTCTGCTAATTCTAAAATTCATATGAAAAGGAGAAATTCTAAAATAGGCACAATGACTCTGAAGAAAAATAATTATTTTACAATGTTAAAAATTATGGCATAGCTATAATAAGCAGTGTGGTACTGGTGTACTGGTGGAGACAATGACACAAAGATCAAAAGATGAGAAGAGAGGATTAAGAAACACACCAACAGAAATCTGTCCAATGTTTGTGACAAAGGTGAGAGAAGAAATTCAATGGATGAGTAATAGCTTTTTCAAAAAATGCTACTGGAAAACTTGGACATCCATAAATAAAAAAATTACTATTGTCTTAATATCTCCCATCTTTTATAAAAATAACTCAAAATATATAATGAATCTAAATGTAAAATAAATAACTTTATCTTTTAGAAATATCATTGCAAAAAATCTTTAGGACTTAGGACAGGCAGAGAGTTCAATATATTTGACACCAAAAGCATGATCGTAAAATGGAAAAAAAAATGCCCTATCAAAATAAAACTTAAAAAATAACTAATCTGAAAAAATAAATTACAGACTTGAAGAACATTATCTGAAGCAGCATATTCTCAAGAAACTACTTGTATCTAGAAAATGTAAAATTTCTCAAAATGCAACGTTAAAAAAACACAATCCAATTTTAAAAATGGACAAAATATATGAACAGATTTTCACTGAAGAGAATATACAGATACCAAATAAATACAGTAAACATGTTTAACATCATTACATATTGAGGAAGCACAATTAAAACCACAATAGAGATTAATATACTCCTATTAGAATGTCTTAAAAAATAATGATGCTATCTAACATTAGTGAGAATGCCAAACAATTGGGTCATTCATATATTATTGGTGGGAATGTCAAATGACACAGCCATTCTAGAAAATGGTTTGGCAGGTCCTTTGAAGTTTAAATAAATAGAAATGTTCTTGGGACCTCAGTTAATAATTAAAGTGAGGAAAGGATTCTTCAAATGTTGACTTTTGGATGAAAATTAAGAGTACAAAAAAGTTTGGTTGACAGTATGATCTAGAGCTGCACTATCCAATATACTAGCCACTAGCCACAAGTGGTTATATAAATTTAAATTAAAGTAAAGTACAGTTGAAATTTCAGTTCCTTGATTGTACCATATACATCAGGCGCTCAATAGCCACATAGGACAGTAGAGATGTAGACCATTTCTTTGAGAGCAGAAAGCTCTATTGGAACATAGATCTAGAGACTAACCTAAAATCTATAACCTATCATCAGTACTTCCTCCTGGTGATGAACTGTCTTGCCTACAAGTTGGAGAATATCCAACATCACATTGACAATTATTCAGAGTATTGCAAACCTAAAACCAAAAGCAAATAAAATAAGAGCGTTATATATACACAACATGAACATTTAATGAATTATTTGTGACAGTTAATATAAATTATAATTTTATAATATTAAATTATAATATATAATTAATTATATACAATATAAATTCTCATTTATAAGTATTTTATAATTTATATTTATTATATAATTTATTATAATAATATAGTATAATTTATTATAAGTAGTTTTTATTTTCATGTGAAAAAATACTTTTTTAAATAAAAAGTAATATAATAAATATTCATGCAATACCTTTCTAAGCATAAATTGGCGGGGCGCGGTGGCTCAAGCCTGTAATACCAGCACTTTGGGAGGCCGAGATGGGTGGATCACGAGGTCAGGAGATGGAGACCATCATGGCTAACAGGCTGTCATTTGATAAACCCTAGCCACATAGAGAAAGCAATCAATTAGATTTTCAATATCGCTAATCATCAGAGAAATGCAAGTTACAAAGCTTTATCCATAAAGATTTGTATTTTCAGGGTTCTTTTCAATAGCACAACATGTGACTCTTTCTGTGAAACAGGGTACACGAATTAAACCAATTTCAAAATTTTTACATTGATATAGTTCAAAGTTACTTTAAATTGCAATTTTATTTTTAAATTTGGATTTAGAAAAACAAAACTCTTTTATATGGTTATAGGATGGATTACTGACTTCAGAATAACTACAGTTTAAAAAAGAACAATTGCACGCACTGTCCATCCCTATCTTGGTATATTCCTCTAAGACAATAGGCAGTCTTACTGCATAGTTCGTAATCAGCAGATTTCACATCAGGTACACAAAACTCAGATGTTTCATTGCAATATTCTGTAAAATTGCACAGATCTATGCTTTTCCTGCAAACATGTCCTCTTTTATGTATCTGTGAGACAAATGGAAACAAAATGTGTGTGTATATATATGTATATGTGTATATATGTGTGTATATATGTCTATATATAGTATATACTTATGTATACACACACATATATGAAGGGGTTAATAAAAAATGTCAAAAATTTCAAAAGGTACATTGTATTAGCATCTATCATTTCTATCATTTAACAATTTAGTGTTAAATTATGGATTTACTAAAAATTTATAGTCAAATAAATTGGAAAGGACCCAAATATCCATCTATTGATGAAGGGATAAATATATTGTAAATATACATACAATAACATACTTTTAATCATGAAAAGAAATGGAGTATGGACACATATTATAAGGAGTATGGACACATATTACAAAAACACTATGCTAAGTGAAGAAAGTCAGAGGCAAAAAGTCAAGTATTGCACAATTCTACTTATATGAAATATCCAGAATAGGGGACTCCATTGAGACAACACAGGGGGCAGTTTCCAGGGTCTGAGGGGAAGAAAGAATGTGAGCAACTGCTCAATGGGTCAGGGGTTTCCTTTTGTGTTGACGAACATGTTTTGGAAGTAGATAGACGTACAACATTGTGTGTGTACTAAACGACGCTGAGTCGGCCACTTTAAAATGGTCAATTGTATGATTTGTGAGTTTCACCCCAATTTTTTTTTCCCTTTTTTTTATTATTTTTTTTTATTATACTTTAAGTTCTAGGGTACATGTGCATAACGTGCAGGTTTGTTACATATGTATATATATGCCATGTTGGTGTGCTGCACCCATCAACTCATCAGCACCCATCAATTCATCATTTATATCAGGTATAACTCCCCAATGCAATCCCTCCCCCTCCCCCCTCCCCATGATAGGCCCCATTGTGTGATGTTCCCCTTCCCGAGTCCAAGTGAGCTCATTGTTCAGTTCCCACCTATGAGTGAGAACATGTGGTGTTTGGTTTTCTCTTCTTGTGATAGTTTGCTAAGAATGATGGTTTCCAGCTGCATCCATGTCCCTACAAAGGACACAAACTCATCCTTTTTTATGGCTGCATAGTATTCCATGGTGTATATGTGCCACATTTTCTTAATCCAGTCTGTCACTGATGGACATTTGGGTTGATTCCAAGTCTTTGCTATTGTGAATAGTGCCGCAATAAACATACGTGTGCATGTGTCTTTGTAGTAGCATAATTTATAATCCTTTGGGTATATACCCAGTAGTGGTATGGCTGGGTCATATGGTACATCTAGTTCTAGATCTTTGAGGAATTGCCATACTGTTTTCCATAATGGTTGAACTAGTTTACAATCCCACCAACAGTGTAAAAGTGTTCCTATTTCTCCACATCCTCTCCAACACCTGTTGTTTCCTGATTTTTTAATGATTGCCATTCTAACTGGTGTGAGATGGTATCTCATTGTGGTTTTGATTTGCATTCCTCTGATGGCGAGGGATGATGAGCATTTTTTCATGTGTCTGTTGGCTGTATGAATGGCTTATTTTGAGAAATGTCTGTTCATATCCTTTCCCCACTTTTTGATGGGGTTGTTTGTTTTTTTCTTCTAAATTTGTTTGAGTTCTTTGTAGATTCTGGAAATTAGCCCTTTGTCAGATGAGTAGATTGCAAAAATTTTCTCCCATTCTGTAGGTTGCCTGTTCACTCTGATGGTAGTTTCTTTTGCTGTGCAGAAGCTCTTTAGTTTAATTAGATCCCATTTGTCAATTTTGGCTTTTGCTGCCGTTGCTTTTGGTGTTTTAGACATGAAGTCCTTGCCCATGCCTATGTCCTGAATGGTACTACCTAGATTTTCTTCTAGGGTTTTTATGGTATTAGGTCTAACATTTAAGTCTCTAATCCATCTTGAATTAATCTTTGTATAAGGAGTAAGGAAAGGATCCAGTTTCAGCTTTCTACTTATGGCTAGCCAATTTTCCCAGCACCATTTATTAAATAGGGAATCCTTTCCCCATTTCTTGTTTTTGTCAGGTTTGTCAAAGATCAGATGGTTGTAGATGTGTGGCATTATTTCTGAGGACTCCGTTCTGTTCCATTGGTCTATATCTCTGTTTTGGTACCAGTACCATGCTGTTTTGGTTACTGTAGCCTTGTAGTATAGTTTGAAGTCAGGTAGCGTGATGCCTCCGGCTTTGTCCTTTTGACTTAGGATTGTCTTGGCAATGCGGGCTCTTTTTTGGTTCCATATGAACTTTAAAGCAGTTTTTTCCAATTCGGTGAAGAAACTCATTGGTAGCTTGATGGGGATGGCATTGAATCTATAAATAACCTTGGGCAGTATGGCCATTTTCACGATATTGATTCTTCCTATCCATGAGCATGGTATGTTCTTCCATTTGTTTGTGTCCTCTTTGATTTCACTGAGCAGTGGTTTGTAGTTCTCCTTGAAGAGGTCCTTTACATCCCTTGTAAGTTGGATTCCTAGGTATTTTATTCTCTTTGAAGCAATTGTGAATGGAAGTTCATTCCTGATTTGGCTCTCTGCTTGTCTGTTACTGGTGTATAAGAATGCTTGTGATTTTTGCACACTGATTTGGTATCCTGAGACTTTGCTGAAGTTGCTTATCAGCTTAAGAAGATTTTGGGCTAAGACGATGGGGTTTTCTAAATATACAATCATGTCATCTGCAAACAGGGACAATTTGACTTCTTCTTATTCTAACTGAATACCCTTGATTTCTTTCTCTTCCCTGATTGCCCTAGCCAGAACTTCCAACACTATGTTGAATAGGAGTGGTGAGAGAGGGCATCCCTGTCTTGTGCCAGTTTTCAAAGGGAATTTTTCCAGTTTTTGCCCATTGAGTATGATATTAGCTGTGGGTTTGTCATAAATAGCTCTTATTATTTTGAAGTACGTTCCATCAATACCGAATTTGTTGAGTGTTTTTAGCATGAAGGGCTGTTGAATTTTGTCAAAAGCCTTTTCTGCATCTATTGAGATAATCATGTGGTTCTTGTCTTTGGTTCTGTTTATATGCTGGATTATGTTGATTGATTTGCGAATGTTGAACCAGCCTTGCATCCCAGGGATGAAGCCCACTTGATCATGGTGGATAAGCTTTTTGATGTGCTGCTGAATCCGGTTTGCCAGTATTTTATTGAGGATTTTTGCATCGATGTTCATCAGGGAGATTGGTCTAAAATTCTCTTTTTTTGTTGGGTCTCTGCCAGGTTTTGGTATCAGATGATGTTGGCCTCATAAAATGAGTTAGGGAGGATTCCCTCTTTTTCTATTGATTGGAATAGTTTCAGAAGGAATGGTACCAGCTCCTCCTTGTACCTCTGGTAGAATTCAGCTGTGAATCCATCTGGTCCTGGGCTTTTTTTGGTGGGTAGGCTATTAATTGTTGCCTCAATTTCAGAGCCTGCTATTGGTCTATTCAGGGATTCAACTTCTGCCTGGTTTAGTCTTGGGAGAGTGTACATGTCCAGGAAATTATCTATTTCTTCTAGATTTTCTAGTTGATTTGCGTAGAGGTGTTTATAGTATTCTCTGATGGTAGTTTGTATTTCTGTGGGGTTGGTGGTGATATCCCCTTTATCATTTTTTATTGCGTCTATTTGATTCCTCTCTCTTTTCTTCTTTATTAGCCTTGCTAGCGGTCTGTCAATTTTGTTGATCTTTTCAAAAAACCAACTCCTGGATTCATTGATTTTTTGGAGGGTTTTTTGTGTCTCTATCTCCTTCAGTTCTGCTCTGATCTTAGTTATTTCTTGCCTTCTGCTAGCTTTTGAATGTGTTTGCTCTTGCCTCTCTAGTTCGTTTAATTGTGATGTTAGAGTGTCAATTTTAGATCTTTCCTGCTTTCTCTTGTGGGCACTTAGTGCTATAAATTTCCCTCTACACACTGCTTTAAATGTGTCCCAGAGATTCTGGTATGTTGTATCTTTGTTCTCATTGGTTTCAAAGAACATCTTTATTTCTGCCTTCATTTCGTTATGTACCCAGTAGTCATTCAGGAGCAGGTTGTTCAGTTTCCATGTAGTTGAGCGGTTTTGATAGAGTTTCTTAGTCCTGAGTTCTAGTTTGATTGCACTGTGGTCTGAGAGACAGTTTGTTATAATTTCTGTTCTTTTACATTTGCTGAGGAGTGCTTTACTTCCAATTATGTGGTCAATTTTGGAATAAGTG
>NC_045440.1:37953233-37960550 GCF_002776525.5 Piliocolobus tephrosceles | reverse complement strand
TGTCTCGTTGATCTGTCTAATGTTGACAGTGGAGTGTTGAAGTCTCCCATTATTATTGTATGGGAGTCTAAGTCTCTTTGTAAGTCTCTAAGGACTTGCTTTATGAATCTGGGTGCTCCTGTATTGGGTGCGTATATATTTAGGATAGTTAGCTCTTCCTGTTGAATTGATCCCTTTACCATTATGTAATGGCCTTCTTTGTCTCTTTTGATCTTTGATGGTTTAAAGTCTGTTTTATCAGAGACTAGGATTGCAACCCCTGCTTTTTTTTGTTCTCCATTTGCTTGGTAGATCTTCCTCCATCCCTTTATTTTGAGCCTATGTACGTCTCTGCATGTGAGATGGGTCTCCTGAAGACAGCAGACTGATGGGTCTTGACTCTTTATCCAGTTTGCCAGTCTGTGTCTTTTAATTGGAGCATTTAGTCCATTAACTTTTAAGGTTAATATTGTTATGTGTGAACTTGATCCTGCCATTATGATATTAACTGGTTATTTTGCTCATTAGTTGATGCAGTTTCTTCCTAGCCTCAATGGTCTTTACATTTTGGCATGTTTTTGCAATGGCTGGTACCTGTTGTTCCTTTCCATGTTTAGGGCTTCCTTCAGGGTCTCTTGTAAGGCAGGCCTGGTGGTGACAAAATCTCTAAGCATTTGCTTATCTGTAAAGAATTTTATTTCTCCTTCACTTATGAAACTTAGTTTGGCTGGATATGAAATTCTGGGTTTAAAATTCTTTTCTTTAAGAATGTTGAATATTGGCCCCCACTCTCTTCTGGCTTGTAGAGTTTCTGCCAAGAGATCTGCTGTCAGTCTGATGGGCTTCCCTTTGTGGGTAACCCGACCTTTCTCTCTGGCTGCCCTTAAGATTTTTTCCTTCATTTCAACTTTGGTGAATCTGGCAATTATGTGTCTTGGAGTTGCTCTTCTGGAGGAGTATCTTTGTGGCGTTCTCTGTATTTCCTGAATTTGAATGTTGGCCTGCCCTGCTAGGTTGGGGAAGTTCTCCTGGATGATATCCTGTAGAGTGTTTTCCAATTTGGTTCCATTTTCCCCCTCACTTTCAGGCACCCCAATCAGATGTAGATTTGGTCTTTTTACATAATCCCATACTTCTTGCAGGCTTTGTTCATTTCTTTTTCTTCATTTTTCTTTTGGTTTCTCTTCTCGCTTCATTTCATTCATTTGATCCTCCATCGCTGATACTCTTTCTTCCAGTTGATCGAGTCAGTTACTGAAGCTTGTGCATTTGTCACGTATTTCTCGTGTCATGGTTTTCATCTCTGTCATTTCGTTTATGACCTTCTCTGCATTAATTAGTCTAGCTGTCAATTCTTCCACTCTTTTTTCAAGATTTTTAGTTTCTTTGCACTGGGTACGTAATTCCTCCTTTAGCTCTGAGAAGTTTGATGGACTGAAGCCTTCTTCTCTCATCTCATCAAGATCATTCTCTGACCAGCTTTGATCCATTGCTGGCGATGGGCTGTGCTCCTTTGCAGGAGGAGATGAGCTCTTATTTTTTGAATTTCCAGCTTTTCTGCCCTGCTTTTTCCCCATCTTTGTGGTTTTGTCTGTCTCTGGTCTTTGATGATGGTGACGTACTGATGGGGTTTTGGTATAGGTGACCTTCCTGTTTGATAGTTTTCCTTCTGACAGTCAGGACCCTCAGCTATAGGTCTGTTGGAGATTGCTTGAGGTCCACTCCAGACCCTGTTTGCCTGGGTATCAGCAGCAGAGGTTGCAGAAGACAGAATATTGCTGAACAGCGAGTGCGCCTGTCTGATTCTTGCTTTGGAAGCTTCCTCTCAGGGGTGTACTCCACCCTGTGAGGTGTGGGGTGTCAGACTGCCCCTAGTGGGGGATGTCTCCCAGTTAGGCTACTCAGGGGTTAGGGACCCACTTGAGCAGGCAGACTGCCCCTTCTCAGATCTCAACCTCTGTGTTGGGAGATCCACTGCTCTCTTCAAAGCTGTCAGACAGAGTCCTTCGCGTTTGCACAGGCTTCTGCTCCTTTAGCTGAGCCCTGTCCCCAGAGGCGCAGTCTACAGAGACAGGCAGGTTTCCTTGAGCTGCTGTGAGCTCCACCCAGTTCGAGCTTCCCAGCGGCTTTATTTACCTACTTAAGCCTCAGCGATGGCGGTCGCCCCTCCCCCAGCCTCGCTGCTGCCTTGCGGTTAGATTGCCACAGACTGCTGTGTTAGCAAGGAGGGAGGCTCCGTGGGCGTGGGACCCTCCCGGCCAGATGTGGGATATATTCTCCGGTGTGCCGGTATTATAGCGCAGTATTGGGGTGGGAGTTACCCGATTTTCCAGGTGTTGTGTGTCTCAGTTCCCCTGGCTAGGAAAAGGGACTCCCTTCCCCCTCTCGCTTCCCAGGTGAGGCGATGCCTCGCCCTGCTTCAGCTCTCCCTGGTCAGGCTGCAGCAGCTGACCAGCACCGATTGTCCGGCACTCCCCAGTGAGATGACCCCAGTACCTCAGTTGAAAATGCAGAAATCACCGGTCTTCTGTGTCGCTCGCGCTGGGAGATGGAGACTGGAGCTGTTCCTATTTGGCCATCTTGCTCCGCCCCCCTCACCCCAATTTTTAAACAATTTTTAGTGAAAGCTCTCATAGTTAAAATGTATCCCATTTTAATCAGGGTCTAATGCCTGGGAAAGGAGGAGAGAAAGACTCACTGGCCACAGTAAAACAGGCAGTTAATTTTTAAAGGACTCCAGCTCTTTCTCTTTCTCAGGGGGAACTGGGTTTTCTTACACACAACTGAGTTTCTGCTTACACACTCCTTAATTTCTTTTAATTCCTGTTCCACAAGAGCACATATTCATTAAAGACCAGAACCAGGCCTCAGAATTTTTACTCAGCTACTAAGCCTATTTTGTCTACTGTTGTATAATTCCATCATTCGTCTTCATTCCAATAAAACAACATGACTATTTATCGTGGATAAACAATGTGCCTTCTAAACACACTGCCCTGAGTACTACAATGGTGATTAATTTCAATAATATATCCTCATTCAAGAGAAAAATTATAGTATTTTCTCTGAAACATTGTAGCAAATAGTGTACACACACATTTCTGTTTGCTGAAAACACAAAAATGCATAGCTTGGGATCTTCAACAGTTTCCAGCAAGTCTGCAGAAAACTCCTGACAGAAAAAAATAATGCAATAGAACTTTCCTCTTTGATATAGACAAAAGAGATGTTATTTTCCTAACTTGGAGTCCAGGCCTTTTAGAAACAGTTTTACATTTTCTTAGTTCTCTGTATGTAACCTTCCTCAATTAACCATATTACACATTTACACAGTGTAGGATATGTGGCATGAGTGAAGGTGCTCCTTTATAAGGCTGAACATATGAAAAGCAGGACAGCAGAAAACAAAAGCATGATAATGGAAGTGAGTCCAAATACCCACAAAATAACAACAGATCAAATACTAAAGGATAAAGAGGGTAAAAAAAAAAATCCTGTATAAACAAATTTAAAACCCTGAAAACATAAGGACACAGAAATACTAAGAGCTAAAGGATGACAATATACCAGAAAAATACTAGAAAATAAGCATATGTTATGCTATATGATAGTTATATTAGTTAACATAATAGTTATATTGATCATTATATGTTAATAGTTGTGTTTAATATACAACTATTATAGAGCTTAAAGGCAAAAAATGGGCATGCTTATCACAACATATTGATAAAAATATTCAACTCATCAGAAAAATAACCTATTCTAAACTTCCTTATACCTAGTAATATGGCTACAAAATACTTGAAAGAAACTAATAAAATAATAAATAGAAATTGACTATTAGAGTGAGATATTGCTATGCAGTTATCTCAATAACTAATAGATCAAGCAGATGAATTAACCCATAACAATACACAAGATGTTAAAACCCAAGCAAGTGGTGGATATCATACAGGTGTATGAAAGCTTCAGAGATTATATACATTTTTGAAACATATATGAAAGTCTTATATAAACTGATCCATATGAGACCATAAAACAGCTTATTTAAATATAATACATAGTAGCACTTATATTATCCAACAAAGTGATAGAAGATAAATGTGGCTATTCTTTCTGAGGCATATAACTCCACAGTAATTATAAAAGATAACGTTCTTGCTCTATGTAAATACACACTGAAATATTTGAGAATAATGCTCCATGATGCAATACACAACTTGCTTTTATGTGGAGAGAACAAAGTGATAATAAGATACAAATTAACAATACATATAGATAAAGAGAATAGAGAGATTCTTTGTATCATTCTCAATGCTGCAACTTTTCTGAAAGTTGATGTTATTCCCAAGTAAAGTACTTAACAAGTAAAGATAATTTAAGATGAACAAAAGCTAAAGAGAATTCAATAGTCAAAAAATACATATCAGAAACACAGACCTATCAGAGGAATTAAAAGCTTTGGAAATGGTAAATATGTGGAGAAACGTAAAATACATTCTTTCTTTAATTTCTTTAAACAACTAAATAATCAATTAAAAATTAATTTCTTGTGCAATTTATGACACATAAGAATCAAAATATATTACACGGGCCAGGCACGGTGACTCGTGCCTATAATCCCAGCACTTTTGGAGACCGAGGCAAGTGGATCACCTGAAGTCGGGAGTTCGAGACCAGCCCGACCAACTTGGAGAAACACCACTCTACTAAAAATACAAAATTAATTGGAAGTGGTGGTGCATGCCTGTAATCCTAGCTACTCAGGAGGCTGAGGCATGAGAATTGCTTGAACCCTGTAGTCGGAGGTTGTGGTGTGCCAAGATTGCGCTATTGTACTCTAGCCTGGGCCACAAGAGCCAAACTCTGTCTCAAAAAAAAATATATATATATATATATATAGCAACAAAATAACAATAATAACAATGACTGGGGTTAAATGAAGCTTGATTGTTTTATGGCTCTTACATCAAATATGAGGTGGTAATTCTAGATAATGGTAAGAGTGCTAATTGTAACAACTAGAAAAACCGCTGGGATGAAGGTCTGGAAACAGAAGATAGCAAAAAAAAAAAATCAATATAAAAGATAAAAATAAATGCTAAAAATAACCCAATAACCCATGGGTAGGAAACAAGGAACAAAGTAGCAAATAAGTGATGTGGGAAAAAAACACTAATAGCAAAGTAGTATTTAACTTACATGTATAGTTATCAGTACTTTTGATAAACATAAACCAACTAAAGGTTCTAATGAAAAGGCAGGGGTTATCTGACTGGATAGGGAGAAACAAAGACTGTCAATCAATATGCTGTTTCCCAGTGTTATACTTTAAAACTAAAGATAGATAAGTTTAAAATAAAAAGAGGGAAAATACTAATCATAGGATATTATTTCAAAAAAACTGGTTGTTTTTGAAGGATGGCTTTTTCATGAAAAATGGTTTCCATTGTTACTGGGGTGGTAAGAAGGTATATGGCTAAGTGGGGACAGGAAAGTAGGCTGACGGATTTAATTTTAGCTGTGGTAAAGCACAATTCCAATGCTTGTGATCTTGTTTTTCTGCCAAAGAGTATTATTCCTCATGTAATAACAATAATAATAAAATCTGAATGTCCTGAAAGAGGCATTTGCTAGTAAAATAGATTAAATTCCATTAAACATATTAAATAGACAATATATAAATATTGAAATTAAGTTGACATGATGTATTTAATGAATATGAGGGAAAACATTATAAAACAGTTCATTAAATAGCATATATAAAATAAAGGTTTATATATATATAATTATATGAAAAACAGAAATATATGCATATAATTTATCACCTTGTCATAAATTATTGTTTTATTCATCTATATTTTTCTATTATTTTTATAAAAACTTGTTAAGTTATGCAAATGTTTTGTTTTAGAAACAAAATTTAGAACATTCTGACACTCATTAAGAGACTTTATGCAAAAATATCAATGATAAGGAACAAATCAGTTATTTTAACTTACTGACACGAAGTTCTTGCTGAAACTGATTGACATAAACAATAATTTCTGCAGCAACCTGAATGTTCCCATAAATAATTTTCATTTTTAAAATACAGAGCCTCTACAAGAGAACTTGAGCACTTATAAAGCATGTAATAATTTTAATACATATAATATTTAATGAGAAGGATCTCCAATTGAATAAGTGAAATAGCTTGTTTTAAAATGATAATCAATTTAGGGAAAAGGCTTCATCTAGGAGCTGAAGTGGATCCAGAATATCTGCTACCAGTTATAATCCAGTAGATTATAGTGTGGTCAAACTCTTCTGTAAAAATGTGTACATTATTGCTAGACTTTTATATGAATTTGGTAATCAATACCTAAATATTGATCTCCCAACGTCAATGTAAAGACCATTGATAACGTTTCTTAATGTACTGTTTTATTGAGACACATATTTTGAACAGAGTAAAATATGCCTGCATTGCAAACAATAGAAATTTCTTTTGCACATTCCTCCTGATTTTAAACAAAAAACAAACATATAATGAAATATGTCCATAACGCATACCAAAGCTTTATCCATAAAGATTTGTATTTTCAGGGTTCTTTTCAATAGCACAAGATGTGACTCTTTCTGTGAAACAGAGTACACGAATTAAACCAATTTCAAAATTTTTACATTGAAATTATTATGTGCTATATATTTATGTATACTATAAATGTATACACACCTGCACAGAGGTAAAGTAGATATAGTTCCATACAAACACAGATACAGACACATAGATACAGCTATAGCTCGGACAATAGATATAGATGTAGATCATAGGAAAATAAGAGGATGCATGTCTACTTAGTAAATAAGCAAGCCAAAGTCCAAATAAAAATTTTAGTAAACAATAGGAAGTCTTAATTTTATATTCTTGCTAATTAATACCTTCAAAAATGAGAGAATTTAATGTTTCCACCCTCTCAAAAATTCGTGGGTGCTCTGTAGGGTATCACCCTAACCTTCAAGCTAAACAACTTGACCCCAAATGATGTCTCCCTTTTCTCATCATTTTTGTACTTATAACTTTTATATTAACTTTGTTGAGCTTTATGTTCCCATAAAATGCATCGGGTTTAAATATAAAGTTATAAGAGTTGCAGTACACTCCTACATATCTATTTTTCACAATTAAGATAAAGAATGTTTCCAACATCCTTTACTGTGTCAATAGACCACATGATTTAAGACAATAGGTGATCTGCTTCCTCTTACTATAGAGAGTCTGTTCTGAAATTTCATATAACTGGAATCATATGGCATGCACTTTTAAAATATCTGGCTTCTTTTACTCAGTATTCA
>NC_045440.1:37546878-37597283 GCF_002776525.5 Piliocolobus tephrosceles | reverse complement strand
CTCTCTCTCTTACCATATACAAAAATCAAATCAAAATGGATTAAAGACTTAAATCTAAGACCTCAAACTGTGAATCTACTACAAGAAAACATTGGAGAAACTCTCCAGGACATTGGACTGGACAAAGATTTCTTGAGTAATACCCCACAAGCACACAAAACCAAACCAAACACGGACAAATGGGATCACATCAAGTTAAGAGGCTTCTGCATAGCAAAGAAAGCAGTCAACAAAGTGAAGAGACAACCCACAGAATGGGAGAAAATATTTGCAAACTACCCATTTGACAAGGGATAATACCCATCTGGATAATATCCAGAACATATAAGGAGCTCAAACAACTCTACAGGAAAAAATCTAATAATCCGATTAAAGGTGGGCAAAAGATCTGAATAGACATTTCTCAAATGAAGACATACAAATGTCAAACAGGTATATGAAAAGGAGTTCAACATCAATGAGCATCAGAGAATTGCAAATCAAAACTACAATGAGATATCATCTCATCCCATTTAAAACGGCTTTTATCCAAAAGGTAGGCAATAACAAATGCTGGTGAAGATGTGGAGAAAAGGGGATCCTTGTACACTGTTGGTGGGAGTGTAAATTAGTACAACCACCATGTGGAACAGTTTGGAGTTTCCTCAAAAAACTAAAAATAGAGCTATCATATGATCCAGCAATCCTACTCCTAGGTATATACCCAAAAGAAAAGAAATCAGTACGTCGAAGAGATATTTGCATCCCCATATTTATTGCAGCACTATTCTCAATAGCTAAGATTTGGAAGCAACCTAAGTGTCTATCTACAGATGAATGGATAAAGGAAATGTGGTACATATACACAATGGAGCACTATTCAGCCATAAAAAAGAATGAGATTCAGTCATATGCAACAATATGGATGGAACTGGAGGTCATTATATTAAGTGAAATAAGCCAGGTGGAGAAAGACAAACACTGCATGTTCCCACTTATTTGTGGAAGCTAAAAGTTAATGCAAATTTAAACCACTACAAAACAATTGGAATAGCTAAAATTTAAGAAGTGGATAGTAACAAATTCTAGTTCAGATACGAAGGAACTCAAAGTTTCATATGCTGCTGACAGGAGTGTAAAAAGAAATGACCATTTTGGAAAATATTCTGGCAATTTCTTATAGACATACATGTATCATATGACCTAGCAGTTGTACTTGTACAAATTAAGAATAATGGACCAATAGTTTAACAACTTAAATGTCCATTAGCAGGTGAATGTTTAAAACAGATTATGGTATATGTATACAATTAAATATTACTTAAAATTAAAAGGGAGAAACTATTGTGATGTGAAATAAATGGATGAATCTCAAAAACACTATATTGAAAGGAAAAAGCCAGACACAAACAATATGTGCTGTCTCCTTGCATTTATATGACTTTCTAGACCAGGCAAAGGTAACAGAATCACAAATTGTCTGGAGACAAGTGGAGGTAGAAATGACTGCAAATATGAATAAGCTTTTGGGGATTATGAAAAAATATATTTTAATTATACCAAAGGTTATATACATTTGTTGAAACTCATCAACCTGTACACTTAAAATGGGTGCATTTTACTGTATGTGGATTATACCCCAATAAAATTGATTTTTTTAAAACAATCAAGAACCAGGTGTGGTAGCTCATGCCTGCAATCCCAGCACTTAGGAATGCCTGAGGCAGGTGGATTACCTGAGATCAGGAGTTTGAGACCAGCCTGACCAATATGATGAAACTCTGTCTCTACTGAAAATACAAAATTAGCCAGGCATGGTGGCAGGTGCCTGTAATCCCAGCTACTTGGCAGGCTGAGGCAGGAGAATCGCTTGAACCCAGAAGGCAGAGATTGAAGTGAGCCAAGATCGCACCATTGCACTCCAGCATGGGCAACGAGAGCGAAACTCCATCTCAAAAAATAAATTAATGAAAATAAAATAAAAAATAAAGAAACGACTTGTTCTTACTAAATTTTTAAACATAATACACAAACTTAGTAATTAAAATAATGTGATATGGTACAAGTAATCCAGACCTATGGATGGAACAAATCCTAATAAATTTTTGTCTGCCTTGTAACCAAGGAAATTTATAACATTTGCAGTACTGCTACAAATATTGAATTATATAAAAGCATTAAACCCTAGGCCTTTTGAATTCATTATATTTTCAGAGTTTCCCTATCAAGTGAATAATCAAAATATCTAGTGCTCATATTACAATATTGATACAGATTCCTGTACTAACTACTGATTCCATTGTAAAGTAAAACCCTAAAGAACACATTGGGCTGCTTAATCAAACTTCATTAAGACATCTGTAAACTGTCCAAAGATTAAGCAGAGATTTGTAAAGAACCCTATGTAGTCTGAAACTCAAAAGTTTATTCTAGACCCTCCTCTTTCCCATTACCAATGATTTTGTGCAGTACATTTTAAACCTGTTCAAAATTCTTCAACCTACAAAACCTAGACAGTATTTTCTTGTATGTATTTCAACCCAACTTCACTTACTGTCAATATTCTGCATGGTACTCATTTGAGATACATGACATTTATGAAAAAGATAACTAAAAATAAATTCATTAATCAATTTTCCTAGTTATCATACTTACAGCTTCAGTACCACAATCACAGATTTCACTTCCCTCCAATCTGCCGTTGCCACAGACTGGTTTTGGAGATTTATTTTGCATTTGTGGCTTATTCTGAAGACATTTGGCACCCAAATTTGAAATGAAATTTTGAAAGCTCCTCAAACTGCAACTGCTAAAAGTCTTCACACCATTGGATTGCCTAAAGATGAATCCATATAATGTCATTGGCAATATACTTCTGAAAACACATTTCTATATGATATAAATTAATTTCAAAATGTTAAATTCAATCGACTATTACAAATGTTTATAATAAGTGCTTAGAGGCCAAAATCATAGTTGAGGATGTCATGTGATTTTATTCACTGGAATACATGTTCTTATTAAAACAAAGCTAAGTACAGTTCAACAGCAAAACACACACACAGTAATCCAATTTTAAAATAGGCAAAGGATTTGAACAGATATTATTCCAAATAAAAACCAGCACCCAGATTTGGACAGACATCACTTCAAATAAAAATTAACACGCAGTTAACAACAAAATTTTATTAAACAAATGATAATGTGCTTAGTCCTGAACTTCTTCAAATAGCTCAGAAAAAAATTGTATATTTATCAAAATTATATATTATTATGCCCATATACCAATAATAAAGAGAATTCATTGAACAGTTCCATAGGAAGTCCATTTTTACTTTCTTTGTATGTAGTAAACATCTGTAATGCAAGGAAGAAACTGAGATTTATTGAGTACCTGTTATGTGCCAGATTTCATTACAGATTTGTCTGTGCACATTGCCTTGAAAGTGAGGATTTAAGATATGAGATGTGGAAGAGGAGGCAGAGCAAGATCATGGAATAGAATCCTCCGGTGATCATCCCTCTGTAGGAACACTGAAGTGAACAATTATCCATGCAAGAAAACACCTTCACAAGAGCTAAAAGAATGAAGTAAAAGATCACAGTAACTGGTTGGCATAATAACAAGAAAAGACACATTGAAGAGGGTAGGAATGACAGTTTTGCATTGCCCACACCGTCCCTTCCCCAATCTGAAGCAGTGCACATAGAGAGTGAATTTGTCTTTTAGGAGAGGGAGAAAGAAGTGTGCATGGGACTTTGCCTGAGAAACATGTACCAGCCCCACTACCATAAAACAAAGCAACAGCTGAACCCCGTGGTCCATGATTCCAGCTGGTGCCCACAGACTTCTAGACCTGCCCCAGCTCAGAAGGCAATTCTTCACCCCAGCAGGATGGAGCCAAGCCTTGGCCAGCTTCACCGCTGGCTGACGAAAGAAGCTTTAGGCCATGAATAAATATCAGCAGCAATCAGGTAATAGTGACTGTGGGTGTTAGGTGAGCAAACCCTAACCATTACTGTGCTGGTCTATGAGACCATGGGATTCAGGTGTGAGCCAGTAAGCTGCCAGTTGCAGTGGCCATGAAAGTGCACGCACACCTCTCCTGCAACTCCAGACAGTGCAGTGTAGAGAGCGACTCCTTCTGCTAGGGGAAGAAAAAGGAAGTGAGCAAGAGACTTTGGGCTTGGAAACCCACAGGACTGTCTCTGATATTCCCCAAGTCCATCAGGGTTGGATACATAGGAATCTTCAAGAGAGCCACAGCATAATTAAGGTTAAGGTGCTATCTAGTGCTGAAATGGCAGCAGCGACCACAGTCTTAACTCATCAGCCAGTACTCTTGGAACTTCCATAAAGTCCTTTGAAGAAGGACCAGTACAAACAAGGCCAGACTGTGAAGACTAGAAAAAATACTTAATTCTTTAATGCCCAGATATATCCATAAGCATTAACAACATTCAGGAAAATATGATCTCATCAAGTATAATAAATAAGGCACCAGTAACCAAACCGGGAGAAAGATGTGTGAACTCTTATACAGAAAATGCAAAATAGATGTTTTGAGGAAGCTCAAATAACATCAAGAAAACACAGAAAAACAATTCAGAAAATTATCAGAGATACTTAACAAAGACATTGAAATAATTTTAAAAATCAAGCAGAATTCCTGGAGCAATAATAGATAAACTGAAAAATGTATTAGAGGGTCTGAAAAGCAGAAGCAATCAAACAAAAGGAAGAATTCATGAGCTCAAACACAGGCTATTTGAAAATACATCAAGAAGAAAAAAGAAAAAAGGAATTTAAAAGAACAAAGAACACTTATTGGATCAATGAGATAGCATCAAAAAGAAAATGTAAGAGTCATTGACCGTCAAAGGGAGTAGAGGAAGAGAAAGGGGGTAGAAAGGTTATTCAAATAAAAATAATGGAAAATTGTCCAAACCTAAATATAAATTCCGGTTATAAGAAGGTCAAAGATCACCAAGAAGAGTCAACCCAAATAAAACTACCTCAAGGCATAAATATAATAACCAAACTCTCATAGGTCAAGGACAAGAGAGACTCCTAAAAGCAGTAAGAGAAAAGAAGCAAATAACACATGAAGGAGTGTCAATACATCTGGCAGCAGAATTCTCTATGGAAACCTTAAAGACCAGGAAGGAGTGGAATGACATATTCCAAGTCCTGAAGGAAAAAACTTTCAACCAAGAATACTGTACCCAGGAAAACTATCCTTAAAAATGAAGGAGTGATTCAAAACTCTTAGAGCAACAAAAGTGGAGGGAATTCATCACCACCAAAGCATAATAAATGCTGGCCGGGCGTGGTGGCTTAAGCCTGTAATCCCAGCACTTTGAGAGGCCGAGACGGGCAGATCACAAGGTCAGGAGATCAAGACCATCCTGGCTAACACGGTGAAACCTCGTCTCTACTAAAAAATACAAAAAACTAGCCAGGCAAGGTGGCGGGCGCCTGTAGTCCCAGCTACTCGGGAGGCTGAGGCAGGAGAATGGCATGAACCCGGGAGGCAGAGCTTGCAGTGAGCTGAGATTCGGCCACTGCACTCCAGCCTGGGTGACAGAGCGAGACTCCATTTCAAAAAAATAAAATAAAATAAAATAAAATAAAATAAAATAAAATAAAATAAAATAAAAAATAAATCAGAATATCACAGAGATATCTGCACTCCCATGTTTATTGCAGCACTATTCACAATAGCCAATACATGAAATTAATCTAAATGCCCATCTACAGATAAACTGATTTTTAGAATGTGGTATATATGTAAATGGAATATTATCCCACCATAAAAAGGAATGGAATCCTATCATTTCTGACAACATAAATGGAGCAGGAGGACATTATGTTAAGTGAAATAAGCCAGACCGCAGAGACAAACTCACTCATGTGTGAAATTTTTAAAAAGTTGATTTCATAGAAATAGAGAGTAGAATAGTGGTTACCAGAGGCTGGTGAGGGGAAGAGAGAGAGGAAGACTGGGAGAGGTTAGTTAATGTGTACAAAGTTAGCTAAACAGGAAGAGTAAGTGCGCATATTTTATTACACAGTAAGGTGACTATATCAAATGACAATGTAGTGCATATTTCAAGATAGCTAGAAGAGCAGATTTTGAATGTTATTGCCACACTGAAATGATAAATGTTTAAAGTGATGGATATGGGAATTACCCTAATTTCACCATTATACAATATATGCAAATGTTGGAACATTACACTCTGCCCCCATATACAGGTAAAAATTTTGGTCAATTATAAATTTTTTAAATGTATGAATAAGGAAGACACAAGTTGTCACTTTTAAAAACTATATATAAATTAAATTATCAAAATGATATATCAGGAATAGGAGGGGGCTTCAAAATGGCTAAGGGAGACTGACACTTTTCTCATGCACAAAAAAGACCAAAAGAACAAGTAGATAACCAGACATTAAATAGAGGTTCTAAGAGAGAACACTGGAATTCATTGGAAAAGTGACAAAAAAACTTCTGAGGCATAGAAAGACAGAGGAGCAAAGAAGCCAGCCTGGCCATAATAAGCTCAAATCCAGAAGCAACTCCTCATCGCAAGAGAAGGTAAACAAGATCCCCAGCCATCCACATTCCCATTGTGGACGGCTGCAGTCCTAGTGATGGGACAGTCCCTCAGCCCACAAAGGCTCTGAGATTAGTGTAGGCAGGTGCCTCGAGTCCACAAGTTGGTATTGTTTCACAGAAGGTGTTTGTGCTGGGTCCCAAACACTCCCATCCCCTGCCCACCAAGACACAAACTGACACAGCACTACACCATCTTGAGAGCCCAGCCCCACCAAACCACCTGATTCAGGTTCAATCCTGAACTGAATCCCAACAGTTCCAGCATCTCCACATCCCTATCGTCCCACTGACATACCTCCACATCCACCCAGAGGGCTGCAGTGTCACAAAACAGGATTGACCCAGGAATGTAGTTGTGTCTCCAGCACTCCAGCTGATTCTGCATCTATAGCCCAGGAAATGAGTGGTGCAGTGCACCAAAAAGGCTACCTCAAGGATGAAGGGAATCAAACAAATTCTACCCAGAGCTTGAAAGTTTCCTGCCCAGGGCTGCTGCAACTGACGGCAAGCTAGAACCCTCCAATGTCAAGGTCACTGTGTATCTGCATCTACCTTCAGAGGGACTTAGGACTGGCCTGATAACATGCTGTCCTGGGGCCTGAGGATAAGCTTGCCCCACCTGCTGACTTCAGTGCCCAAGCACACCATCTGGAGACCTGAGAACAGGTCCATTCTACCAACTGCCACCACTGCTGGCACCTGAGCATGTCACCTGGATGCCAGAAGAACAATCCACTCAAACCACCATCACTGGTGCCTTTGTATGCCACCTGGAGTTTCCAGCAAGCACTGCCTACTGCCACCACCACTGGTGCTGAAGGACCAATAAACCTGGCATCCTTGTCCTCAGCAGAACCTCACCACAGCATCCACTAACAACCACAGACCAAGCTACTGGGGAACTCATAAACACCACTGATGCTGCTAACAGACAAAGAAATCCTAAGGAGACTACAATACTGTGCTCACCAAGAAATAAGGCCAAAAAATCCTACTCAACCAATACTATAAATACATCTATAGGGAAAAGTATTTCCCCATTAAAGTCAATTCATAAAATTGTAAGAAGCAACTGATACACCAGTTGTGCCGATATTAATGTAAAGACACAAAAAAGCATGAAAAAAGAAAGAAAAAATATACCTCTAAAGGAATACAAAAATTATGCAGTAACAGAGCCAAAACAAAAAGAAATGTATGAAATGTCTGAAAAATAATTCAAAATAATGATAACAAAGAAACTTAGTGAGACAAAACAGAGCACAGATAAATAATACAAAGAAATCAGGAAAACAATTCATAATTTCAATGAGAAATTTAACAAAGAGATAGATATCATAAGAAAGAACCAAACAGAGATCTTGAAATTGATTATTTCAATAAATAAAATTAAAAATATAAAAGAAAGTTTTCACAATAGACCAGATTAATCATAAGAAAGAATTTCTGAACTTGAAGATAGAGCTTTTTAAATAACCTGATCAAATTATATACATATATGACAGAAAGCCTACATGACATATGAAACACCATACAGGAGCCAAATATTCAAATTTTGGGACTAGAAGAAGAAGAGATGTAAAGGCACAGAAGACTTACATAAGGAATAATAGCTGAAACTCTCCAAAGTTTTGCAAGACATATAGACATCAAGATATAGGTAACAAAAAATCTCAAAATATATTCAACCAGAAAGGTCTTGTTCAAAGCACAAAGTCAAACTATCAAAAGTAGAAAACAAAGAGAGAATTCTAAAAACAGAAAGAGAAAAATGTCAAGTCACATATAAAGGAATACCCATGAGAATAACAGCAGATTTCTCAGCAGAAACCTTATAGGCCAGGAGAGAATGAAAGTACATATTCAAAGTACTGCAAGAAAACAACTATCAACCAAGAATACTATATGCAGCAAAGCTATCCTTCAAAAATGAAGGAGAAATAAAATGTCTTTTCCAGACAAGAAAAAAAAACAAAGAATTTGTCACCACTAGACTAGTCCTATAAGAAATGCTTAAGAGAATCCTAAACCAGGAAGTAAAAGGAGAATAGCTACCATTATGAAAACACATACAAGTATACAACTCACTGATGGAACAGATGAGAAAAGGAGAAGAGAAAAAAAAATAAAATGTTAAATGTTATCACGACCCAAATTATCTAATGTAAAGGTATACAATAAAAGAGGAAGAAAGGCTGAGTGCAGGGGCTCATGCCTGTAATCCCAGCACTTTGGAATGCCGAGGTGGGTGGATCCCCTGAGGTCAGGAGTTTGAGACCAGCATGGCCAACATGGTGAAACCCCATCTCCACTAAAAATACAAAAATTAGCAAGGCATGGTGGTGCACACCTTTAGTTCCAGCTACTTGGGGCGCTGAGGCAGGAGAATCATTTGAACTCAGGAGGCAGAGGTTTCAGTGAGCCAAGATCATACCACTTTACTCCAGCCTGAGTGACAAAGTGAGATCCTGCCTTAAAAAAAAAAAAAAAAGGAAGAATGAAAGAAAGAATATATCAAACAATCAGAAAACATTGACAAATGACAGGAGTAAGTCCTAATCTATCAATAATAATCTCAAATATAAATGGCTTCAATTCCTAAATTGAAAAATACAGACTGGCTGAAAGGATTTAAAAATATATATGCTGTCTACAAGAACTCACTTACATTGTAAAGACATGTAGATCAAAAGTGAAGGAATAGGAAAAAAAAATATTCTGGGCAAACAGAAACCAAAAGCATGAAAGGGTAGCTACACTGACTATTTATGTCAGAAAAAAAATAGATTATAGGACAAAACACATAAAAAGAAACAAAGTCTCCAATGATAAAGAGAACAATTCAGCAAGAGTATATAAAAATTATAAATATATATGCACCAAACACTGGAGCACCCAGATATATAAAACAAACATTATTAGAACTAAACAGAGAAATAGACCCCAATACAATAATAGTTGTTGATTCAACACTCCACTTGAAGCACTGGACAGATCATCTAGACAGAAAATCAACAAAGACATCAGACAAGCAAATGCTGAGGGCATTAGTTACTATCAGATGTGCCTTACAAGAGCTCCTGAGGGAAGCACTAAATGTGGAAAGAAAAGACCATTACCAGCCACTACAAAAACACACTGAAATACACAGAGCAGTGGCACTATAAAGCAACCACACAAAAAAACAAGTCTGCAAAATAACCAGCTAACAACACGATGGCAGGATCAAATTCACACATATAAAAACTGACCTTCAATATAAACAGGCTACAAGTCGCAATTAAAAGGCATGGAGTGACAAGCTAGTAAAAGAAATAAGACCCAATGATATGCTATCTTCAAGAAAACCATCTCACATACAATGACATCCATAGGCTCAAAATAAAAGAATAGAGAAAAATCGACCAAGCAAATGGAGAACAGAAAAAAGCAGGTGTTGCAGTCCTAATTTCAGACAAAACAGACTTTGAACTGACAAAGATAAAAAAAGACAAAGAAGGGCATAAAGGTTAGAAATGACAAAGAGGGTGTTACACTGACCCCACAGAAATTCTAATAACCATCAGAGACTACCACAAACACCTCTAGGCACACAAGCTAGGAAGTCTAGAAGAAATGAATAAATTCTGAAACACATACAATCTCCTAAGACTGAACTAGCAAGAAATTAACTACCTGAAAAGACCAATAACAAATTCTGGAATTGAATCAATAATAAATAGCCAACTAACTGAAAGAGAAAATCTAAGACCAGATGGAGTCACAGCCAAATTCTACCAGATGGACAAAGAAGACCTGCTACCATTCCTGCTGAAACTCCTTCTTTACATCATATACATAAATCAAGTCAAGATCGATTAAAGACTTAAATATAAAGCCCAACATGTAAAAACCCTGGAAGACAACCTAAGCAATAATCATTCTGTACATATGAACTGGCAAACATTTCATGATGAAGACTCCAAAATCGATTACAACAAAAACAAAAATTGACAAATGGGATCTGATTAAACTAAAGAGCTTCTACACAGCAAAAGAAACAATCAACAGAGTAAACAGTTTACAGAACAGGAGAAAATATTTTCAAACTATGTATCTGACAAAGGTCTAATATCCAGTATCTATAAGGAACCTAAACAAATTTACAAGAAAAAAACACAAACAACCCTATTAAAAAGTGGGCAAAGGACATGAATAGGCACTTTTTAAAAGAACACATACATGCAGCCAACAAGCATATGAAAAAAAAAAGCTCAATACCACTGATTATTTGAGAAATGCACATCAAAACTACAATGAGATACCATCTCATACCAATCCAAATGGTTATTAAAAAGTCAAAAAAAAAAAACCAAATGCTGGTGAGGTTGTGGAGAAAAAGGAACACTTATACACTGTTGGTGGGAGTGTAAATTAGGTCAACCATTGTAGAAAACACTGTGGTGATTCCTCAAAAAGCTAAAAATAGAACTACCATTCAATCCAGCAATGTAATTACTGGGTATACACCCAAAGGAATATAAATCATTCTATCATAAAGGCGCATGCACGTATAATGTTCATTGCAGCACTATTCACAACAGCAAAGACATGAAGTCAACCTAAATGCTCATCATTGGTAGACCAGATAAAGACAATGCGGCACATACACACCATGGAATACTATGCAACCATAAAAAGAATGAAATCATGTTTTTTGCAGGACAATGGATGGAGCTGGAGGACACTATCTTTAGCAAACTAACACAGGAAGAGAAAACTAAATATCACATATCTGGGAGCTAACGGATGAGAACACATAGACACATACAGAGGAACAACAGACACTGAGTCCTACTTGAGGGTGGAAGGTGGGAGGAGGGAGAGGATCAGAAAAAAACAACTATTGGGTGCCAGGATTAGTACATGGGTGACAAAATAATCTGTACAACAAACCCCCATGACTCAAGTTTACCTATATAACAAACCTGCACAGGTACAACTGAACCTAAAATTAAAGTTTAAACACACACACACAAATAATCCCACTTAAAAGTGGGCAAAGGATTTGAATAGACATTTCTCAAAGGAAGACATACAAATTGCCAACCTGCTGTCTTTTCTGACATGAAAAAATATTCAGCATCAGTAATCATTGGAAATTTTTAAATCAAAACCACCATGAGATATGATCTCACCCCAGTTAGAATGGCTATCATCAAACAACATAAAAACTAACAAATACCGGCAACAATGTTGAGAAAAGGCAACTCATACGCTGTTAGTGGGTATGTAAATTCATACAGCCTTGATAGGAAGTATTGTGGAGATTTCTCAAAAAACTAGAACTAGAACTACAATACAAACCAGCAATCTTTGTACTTGGTATTTATGCAAAGTAAAGGAAATTCGTATATTAGAAAGATACCTGAACCTTCATGTTTATTGCAGCACTATTCACAATAGACAAAACATGGAATAAACCTAACTCTGAATCAATGGATGAATAGATAAAGAAAATGTGGTATACATCACAATGGAATACTATTCAGCCATAGAAAATAATGAGGTTTTTTCATTTGTAACAACATGAGTGGAACAGGAGGTCATTATGTTAAGTGGAAAAAGTCAGGCACAGAAAGGCAAATATCACAATTCTCAATCATGTGTGGGACTTTAAAAGTTTAATTCATAAAGATATAGAGTAGGCACTTTGGGAGGCCAAGGCGGGCGGAACACGAGGTCAGGAGATCGAGACCATTCCAGCTAACATGGTGAAACCCCATCTCTACTAAAAATACAACAACAAAATTAGCCGGGTATGGCGGCAGGCGCCTGTAGTCCTAGCTACTCGGGAGGCTGAGGCAGGAGAATCCTGTGCACCCGGGAGGTGGAGCTTGCAGTGAGCTGAGATCGCAACACTGCACTCCAGCCTGGGCAATAGAGCGAGACTCCATCTCAAAAAAAAAAAAAAGAGAGAGAGAGAGAGTAGAATGATACTTTCCAGAGACTGGGAAGAGTGGGTAGGGGAATGAAGAGAGGTTAGTTAATAAGTAGACACAGTTAGATAGAATAAGTTCTAGTGTTCAATAGCAAAGTAGGGTGACTGTAATTAATGGTAATTTATTGTATATTTCAAAATAGCTAGAAGAGGAGATTTGATGTTTTCAACACAAAGAAATGATAAACGTTTGAGAGGATGGATATTCTAACTACCCTGATTTGATCATCACACAGGTATACAGATATGAAAATATCACATGTACCCAATAAATATGTATAATTATTATGTATCAATAGAATTTTTTCAATAATAAAAATACATTTAGACATAGTTTTACCCAAAAAAAAGATATAATGGAAGGAGCACTTAAGTATAAAAATGAATTTAGTACAAATACATACTACTAATATTTTCTTGCTACTTAGTTTAAGCGAATGCCAATATATTAAGTCTTCTATATGAAGGAAGTGTAGACTATAGAATGAAACAAGGCTTTGAAATTAGATAAACTTGTTGACTAATACCAACCCTATGACTTATGAGGACTTAGTTAGGCAAAGTGATTAAATTATCTAAGTCTTAGTAGTTTCATCTGCATAATAGGGATAATGCCTGTCTACCTATAGATAGGTGAGACTGTGAGAATTAAGCATAATTAAATAAGTATCTAATTCAATTATCTGACTTTTAATAGGTACCCAATAAATCACTGCTGGTATTACTGACACCTGCTAAAGTGTGTCTCTTAATTAACTATGTATCTAGTAAAAGTAGATCACTTTGGCTACTTATACTCCAGGGCTTTTTAATAAATATATTAAATTGAAATATGTAATTAATTACATGCTTTGAGAATTAACATAGAATAATGTGTGAGATATACCGTGGATATGCAAAAGAGTTATACATGTGTGCTATTATTAGATTTTATAAAAATTAATATAATACTCTACTCATACACGAGATTTGTAGGAAACTGGAGATTATATATGAAAGCATTTTAAACATAAAATACAACATGAACTTAAAGATTTATTAATACAGGCTCAAAACCCAAGTCTGCCACAAACTAGCCATCTGACCACGAGTAATTATCCTTTTTATAACTTAGCTTCTCATCTGTAAAAATGGGAATAATAGGAACTGTCCTGTAGAGATATTGTGAGAATCAATAAGTTAATATATGTAGAGTGCTTGGAATGGTCTCTAGAACATAGTAAGTACAATGTAAATATTTGTTCATCTTATTATCATTAATCCTAGGCTCTGGGTGACCGACACAAAACATATTGTCCTAGCATCCTTGAAAATAGTGGGCCATATGAACAATGAGCCCAAAATAATTATTCTCATATTGTTGAGATAGATGAATGGATAGATAGATAGATAGATAGATAGATAGATAGATACATACATACATAGATACATAGATAGATACATAGATACATAGATTCCATTTATCAATCTATATGGACATATGCATATCAATTATATATATATACATATATGGATATGTGTGAGTATGTGTGTTTGGGTGTGTATATATACATATATACACACATTCCTTTTAGAGCTAATTTGTAATATAATTGCATGTGTGTATATATATATGAAATATGTTGAGTTTGAGCTATGTTTATGAGTATATATGTTGAGTTTGGGTTATTTTTAGAACATAAAAATTAACCCTTAAGAGGTACTTAGGAGTACCCATAAAAATAATGTTTTCAAAATTTAATGTCTTATTTTCACTTTTGACCTTTGACTGTTCTTCAGTAATGAATGGGTTACCCACATCATAGGCCATATCTACAAACAGAAAAACTACAAAATGCTAATGACACCTGCTGTAGTTCTTGTCTGATATACCATTTGGGGAAGATTAGTAAGTTTAGAAATCACTGTAGCTAATCAATCACATACTTATAGAATTCTACAGTTTAGAAAACTCTTTCCTATTTCACTTTTTTTCTTTTATTCTTATATCACCCTGTGAAATAAAAGAATAGGCATAATTATTCCCATTTAAAGATGAGAAAAGTAAACCTAGGCAAAGTCAAGTAATTTATCCAAAGTCACACAAATATATATATAAACATATATATATTTTTTTATATATATTTGTCTCCAACTAGGACTTCTTACTCTTTTGGATGTTAGGGGTTTGTTGTTTTTTTTTTTTTTTTCCATAAAATCAGACTATTCTAAAAGCAAAACCAAAAATACCTCGTCTAAAACAAACGCCACTTATTATGTTCTGCTGAAATATTTTTAAAGATCCTTACTAACTGCTTTCATATTCTTTTGCTAATATATCTTGCAGATTGGATTTGTTATCCTGATTGTCTTTAATTTACACTTTATACTACTTTTACATTTAAAATTAACATGTTTATACTTTGTAGTGAACTTGGCCCATTGATAACTAATTTGTGCTTTAAGTAAATAGTAAATTTTCACACTCTGAATATTTTAAATGAAATAAACATAAGCAATAAATATTTTGTTAAAACTTACAAAGCTTCTGGATTCATTATGCAGATGGATTCTGAACATCGACATTTCTTTGGATCATCATATGATATTCCCAGACTGAGTGCCAGCATCTGGGTGACAATAACTGAAAATGCCTCCAGAGTTATCTCCTTGGGGTACTATAATAACAACAAAGAAAATTCTAAGGAAAGATAATTCTCTAAAGGGTGGTAAAAAATAATTTTCTGATTAGGAATATTTTATTGTTTTATCAAATGAAAAAGAATTAGGGAGATATGGATCCTTGAACAGGTGAGAAGCTGAAGCTCTTCTTATGAAGTTTTACTGAGCTAGAAGCATATTGAGTGTATGCCAAGCTTTGTGATAATTTAACAATTGGACACCTAACATAATTCTTAGGTAGTTACTATCAATATACAAAAGAATTGCTTTGATAAAGAAAATATACATTACACTGTTGGTTATATGGACCAGAATCTTCAACTCACCTAACTTCTTACAATAGCTCTAATACTTATTTTGAATAATCCATATCATCTCCCCCAACCCCCAGTTCATGAAATGGCCATTAACCAAATTGCCCAATTTAAGTGCTCACCCTGCTGCCTACTAGGAGCAGTCATTGACACAGTGACTGGTATGAAAAGAAGCCACAGAAAACAGATCCTTCAGATGGCACTATTGGATTAGGTTGTTCATATATGTAACACAGATAACTTCCATGCGAAAAAGAAATGGAGCATTGGTAATTCATGGTATGAAATGACATCATGATTTCTCAAATTATTACCAAAGCTGGTATTACCAAAGCATAGGATATGATGCAGGAGGAGGAAGATAAAGACATTTAATTGTTATGGTGACAATAGGGATAATAAAGATTTTGGGGTCAACTAATTTCTTATAAGAGCCCTAAAGGATGCACATAATGAAGAATAGAAAGGGAATACTGCAAATGAGCAACGGAAAATGCAAACGGGGAATCAGAAAGCCTCTGCAGCAGCAATGAAGTAACTCATGTGTAGTCATGGATTGACATGGCTGAGGACCAAGCTGGAACCTACCAGATTTGGTGGGAAAAGCATTAGAATCTGAAACTTGGGAGGCAAACAATTGGAATAACATCTCTTTACTTCCCTTGCCAGCAGAGGAAGCCCTCTCCAAACAATGAGAGAGCTCCTGCATTTAAAAAAAAAAAAAAAAGTTTTAATGACGATAGCTGGAACATTAGTCTCACTACCCCACATTGCCTCTAGGTCCAAATCAAGAATTAATTCTCAACAAGGTCTTGAAGGAGAAGTATCAGTGTACTGCTCTGGAAGGGGATAATTTATACTTTGAAAGGGATTGATCAGACAGTATGAAATAGAAGGCTGTACTGGAACAAATTTATTGTAATTCATGACTTACCTGGGATTTTGTATTTAATGTGCCAAGTAAAAGCAGTAGTCATGTTAACTGAAGTTAGACTTAACGGGAGCCTACTGTCAGTAAGGTCAATATAATGGAGCTTTCCTGGCATACTGTATGGTGAAAAAGTGCCGAGTTTCAGGAATATGGTAATATTGAATGAATCTACTGTGTGAAACCTGTTGGGTAACTACCTTGATCAAACATTCAAAGAGAGCTGGGAGGATATCTCCTTCAAGACACTTGGAAATGCTTTGCTGAAAGACACACCAATATCATAAAAAATCTCTGTTGGTTGTTCTTTTGTAGACTGGAGATGACGGTAGCACATAATGCAATGGATCTTGGAGTTTCACTCTCATTGCCTAGCTTGGCATGATCTTGGCTCACTACAACCTCCACCTCCTGGGTTCAAGTGATTCTCTTGCCTCAGCCTCTCAAATAGCTGAGATTACAGGCACCTACCACTATGCCTGGCTAATTTTTGTATTTTTAGTACAGACAGGGTTTCGCCATGTTGCCCAGGCTGGTCTTAAACTCCTGACCCTCAAGTGATCCACATGCCTCAGCCTCCCAAAGTGCTGGGATTACAGGCATGAGCCACCACGCCCAGCCGCAACAGGAACACTGGGACCAGGAGTGTTACAGGCCATGTGGCACGGCTTAACTGAGACAAGGTGGGTGCAATTACCACCATAAGCTAAAGGGGCTTACATATTATCAAAGCTGTTTTGACCTACAAGGATTATGATAATTATTTCAGGGACCCTAAAAATAAAATATTTGAGCATCATACTGAAGGTTTTCTTGCCATTCTACGTCTGGTGGCAAAAACTTAACATGAGTTGCTGTGATGCAGATTCCCAGACCTAAATCAGTTCACAACCTCAGGGATTCTCAACTAAAAGAGTACCTTTAAAGAAGGTACTCATCTGCCATACAGATGAAACTGTGACTATTCCTCCAAGCCTTCCACAGAGGGACCTGTAGCTATTCACTAGAATAACTGTGCATGCAGGAAAAGAAAATAGCTAGGACTTCTGGGGCTTATTGGATTCTGGGTCAGAACTAACGTTACCCTGAAAAACTGAATACCACGTTAATCTACTCGTCTAAGTGCAGCCTTATGGAAGTCAAATAGTCAGAAGAAACTTGTTTCAAGTTCATCTAACAGTACATCCAAAAGAACTTCAGATATGTCCTACTGTTATTTTCCAAATCCCAGAATTATGCCTGGAATAGAAATACTAGCACATATTGTCTGCTGACCAATGGAGTGAGACATATTATTGACAGGGAGGGCCAAAAGGAAGTACCTGGAACTGCTCCCAAGATGATAAATCAAGAGTAATATGGCATCCCTTAGGGAATTGCATACTGCATATATTAGCGTCACCATTAAAGTTTGAAATTGTAGGAGTAATGATGCATGTCACATAATCATTTAACTTGTTTGCTTGCCTGGTGCAAAAGATAGATAATGACTGTAAATTATCCTCTGAAACTGATCTGGCTTTCTATATATCTAGGGCACTCTACCTGCCATCAACAGAAGCCAGTGATGAGCCTCCACCATAGCACTATGCCACTGTTGGATTAGCCAGTCAACTGGAGATGGGTTTATTACAGTGGACTGCTCATTCATTGAAGGAGCAATGATTTGTCCTCATGTATCCCAGGTATGGATTTTCCTTGCCTGTCTGCAGTGATTCTAAAGCACCACATTCTTGTGCTTGAAGAATGTCTTCTGCATCACCACACAATATTGTTTCTGACCAGGGTCACATCTTGTGGCCTAGTATTTATAGAAATGGGTTCATTACTACAAGATTTACTTATCACATGTCCTGTAACACAGAAGCAACAAGACTATAATGGCTGGCTAAAGATTCAGTTGTGGCCCCAGCTAAGGAACAACATCCAGAGAGGTAGGAAGGATGTCACTAATGATTTTTTAAATATCCTAAAGCAGCAGCCAAAACTTGGTGCCATTTCCCCCGTAGCCATTAGACTTGAGTCTGAGAACACAGTGAGTGTTGATGAGGAAAAATGGGATGGGAATTGCTAGATCAGTTGCTGCATATAGCTGGCAGAGGCTGTGGTGACTTACTATACTATATTGGGAATATACTATATTGGGAATAGCCCCAGGCTGGTGTGGCACTGCATGCAGAGTTACTCTGGGCCTATGGTTTCTGGTATGGTAGGGGTGAATTAGAGGCAGACATTTAACTTCCCCACCATTCTGGGACCATTTGTGAAAGGCTCACTCCTGTCTCCTCACACAGGGATCACTGGGAGTGCTGGTAGGGTTAAGCCATCTGGGGTCAGTTGGAGATGAAAAACAGTGGTGGGGCTCACAGTGATGAGCACATGACTCTTTGGGGTTGCTCTTCATTCTGGCCCACGGAGGTGCCACACCAGAGAGACTAGCCAACAGCATCATGCTGCAGGAAACACGATACAGATTCCAAACATACAAAAATACTGCCTAGCCAGGGAAGACAACCTACAATCCTGCTCCATCAGAAACAATCACAGAACCCAGTCAGTATCCCCACCTGATGTTAGAGTCCAGCCAGTGGTCTCACTAGACCACAGAGCACAGCCAGCTATACCATTTGACCTCAGAGTACGGGAAGCAACCAATCCCAACTAGAGAACCCAACACCAAGGTCTGCCTATCCACGGTGGTAACCAATGACATCCAGAATCCCAGGTTACAGTAAAAGTAAAGGTCTGTTACTAGAAAAGAATATGTGCAAAAGCTAGAAGAGGTGACTATCTCCTCAAATGCATAGAGACACAAGGATTATGAAAAATCAGGAAAATATGACATCACAAAAAGAAACTAATAAAGCTCCTGTAGTGTACCCAGAAGAAAGGAGATTTATGAAATGACTGACAAAGAATTCAAAATAATCCTCTTCTGAGAGATGTTGCTCAAAGAATGGATATTTAAAGATAGATAGGAAGAATACATTCAGGAGTTCTATTGTACAGCTTGGTAACTACAATTAATGATGATAAATTGTATTCTTAAAAAATGCTAAGAGAGTGGATGTTAAGCATTCTCACCATAAAAATGATAAGTATGTGAGGCAATGTATTTGTTAGCTAGATTTAACCATTCTACAGTATATATAGTCTTCAAAACATCACGTTGTGCATGGTAAAGGCAGACAATTTTATATGTCAATTTAAAAAATAAATGAATTTGAAATAAAAGAAAAAACAATCATTCTCTGCTCACGTAGTCATGAATCTTTGTTCCTTTTTTAATCTTGTGAAACCACAAGTTTATCTAGTGAAAACCACATTTTCACTATTCCTAATTTCCTTATTAACTTCTCTCTTTCACTCATCAGTTCAAATTCCTTTACATACACCCTCAATTTCCTTGCCATCTTTTCACTTCATAATGACTTGGCAAAAATATGATACATCAGTCTTCAAAATGCTGAGGTAGGAAGATGTTAGAACAAAGATTCTATACCTATCCCAATTATCAATCAAACGTTAAGATAAAATAAAAGTCTTTTCATTGAAGGGGGTAGGGCCAAGATGGCTGTATAGAGGCAGCTACAGTCCCTAGCTCTCATGGAAAGGAATGAAAAGGGCAAGCGAAGTCTGCACTTTCAACTGAGGTATCCAGGTTCTTACCTCGGGACTGACCGGGCAGACAGCTTGACCCACGGAGAGCAAGGAAAAGCAGGGTGGGGTGATGGCCCGCCCAGGAGTGGCATGCAGCCAGGGGAGCCCCCATCCCCAGCGAAGGGAAGTGAGGAGTGATTGTGCAGCCCCACCTGGAAAACTGTGCGTTTCCCATGGCTCTTTGCAAACCATGGATCAGGAGATCCCCTCATGAGCCCACGCCACCAGGGCCTTGGGTCCAAAGTACAGAGCTGTGTGGAGCCTCAGGGAAGCAGCCATTTGGGCACACATGGACACCCAGGAGTTTTGAATATCCTAGCTCCAGGAATTCCTGCCAGATGGGAGATCGTTCATGCATTCCCGTAGGCAGGAAGCCAAGCAGTGTCGTTCTGCAGGCCCCACTTCCACAGCATCGCACAAGTTAAGACCCACTGGCTTGGAATTCAAGCCAGCCAACAACAGCAGGCTAGAGACTGACTGAGACGGACTGAGTTCCTGGGGGAAGGAGCAGCCACATCTCTGTGCTTCCAGTTGGCCATTCTAACCTCCTGTCTCTGGATACTCCAGATGGTCCAGACCAGAACTCTGATCTCTCCCTGGGATGGAGCTTCCAGGGGGAAGGGTTGGCCATAGTCTCTGTGATTCAGCTGACTGTGCCTTTCCAGCCTGCTGGCTCTAGAGAGTCTGGGTGGTCTAGACGAGGAGGGCTCCCCCAAACACAGCACATCTGCTCTGTGAAGGGGCAGCCAGACTGCTTCTTTAAGCAGGTCCCTGATCCCATTCCTCCTGACTGGGTGAGACCTCCTACAGACACCACCTACGGGAGTATATGGGCCGGTATAAGGTCAGTGCCCTCCTGGGATGGAGCTCATAGAGGAAGAAGCAGGCTGCCATCTTTGCTGTTTCCTAGCCTTCATTGGTGATACCTCCAGGTGCAGGAGACAGTGAGGCAACTAGGGTCTGGAGTGAACCCCCAGCAAACTGCAGCAGCCCTATGAAAGAGTGGCCTGACAGTTAAAAGGAAAAACAAACAGAAAGCAACAACATCAACAAAAAGAGGCCCCACAAAAACCCCATTCGAAGGTCAGCAACCTCAAAGATCAAAGGTAGATAGCCCACAAAGATGAGAAAAATCAATGCAAAAACACTGAAAACTCAAAAAGCCAGAATGTCTCTGCTCCTCCAAATGAACCCAACATCTCGCAGCAAGGGCACAGAATTGGACTGAGGCAGAGATAACTGAAATAACAGAAGTACAGAAGTAATCTTCAGAAGGTGGGTAATAACAAACTTTGTTGTGCTAAAGGAGAAAGTTCTAACCCAATGCAAAGAAGCTAACCATCATAATAAAACAATACAGGAGCAGATAAACAGAATAGCCAGTTTATAAAGGATCATAACTAAAATGATGGAGGTGAAAAACCCACCACAAGAAATTCACAATGCAATCACAAGTATCAATAGCAGAATAGACCAAGAGGGGGAAAAAAATAGCAGAGCTTGAGGACTATCTTTCTGAAAAAGACATTCAGGCAAGAACAGACAAAAAAAGAAGGAAAAGGAACTAACAAAACCTCTGAGAAATATGAGATTATATAAAAAGACTGAACCTACAACTGATTAAGGTACCTGAAAGAGACGGGGAGAACAGAACCAAGTTGGAAAACAGACTTTAGGATATCATCCAGCAGAACTTCCTCAACCTAACAAGACAGACCAACATTCAAATTCAGGAAATCCAGAGAACCCCAGTAAGATACTCCATGAGAAACTCAGCCCCAAGACATATAATCATCAAGACATAATAATCAATCATTTTACTGAAAGTAAAATAAAAATGTTAAGGCAGTCAGATGGAAAGGCCAGGTCACCTACAAAGGGAAGCCCATCAGAATAATAGCAGACTTT
Source organism: Piliocolobus tephrosceles (assembly GCF_002776525.5). Lineage (NCBI taxonomy): Eukaryota > Metazoa > Chordata > Mammalia > Primates > Cercopithecidae > Piliocolobus > Piliocolobus tephrosceles. The sequence goes on along the minus strand of NC_045440.1, from coordinate 37,575,230 downwards.
TCAGCAGAAACTTTGCAAGCCAGAAGAGATTGGGGGCCAATATTCAATATTCTTATAGAAAAGAATTTTCAACCCAGAATTTCATATTCAGCCAAACTAAGATTCATAAGCAAAAGAGAAATAAGATCCTTTTCAGACAAGCAAATGCTGAGGGAATACATCACCACCAGGCCTGCCTCACAAGAGCTCCTGAAGGAAGCACTAAATATGAAAATGAAAAACAATTATCAGCCACTACCAAAACTAAAGTACACAGACCAGTACACAGATCAGTAACACTATGAAGCAACCACATAAAAAAGTCTGCAAAATAACCAACTAGTATCGTGATGACAGGATCAAATTCACACAGAACAATATTAACCTTAAATGTAAATAGGCTAAATGCCCCCAATTAAAAGACACAAATGACAAGATGAATAAAGAGTCAAGACCCATTGGTATACTGCCTTCAAGACACCCATCTCACGTGCAAAGACACATAGGCTCAAAATAAAGGGATGGCCGGGAGCAATCACTCAAGCCTGTAATCCCAGCACTTTGGGAGGCCAAGGTGGACAGATCACTTGAGGTCAAGAGTTCAAGACCAGCCTGGCCAACATGGTGAAATCCTGTCTCTACTAAAAATACAAAAAATTAGCCAAGTATGGTGGTATGTGCCTGTAATCCCAGCTACTTGGAAGGCTGAGGCAAGAGAATCTCTTGAACCTGGGAGGCAGAGGTTGCAGTGAGCCGAGATCATGCCATGGCACTCCAGCCTCGGCAATAGAGTGAGACTCTTGTCTCCAAAAAAACAAAAAAGAAAAAAAAGAGGAAGAGATGAAGAAAAATTTACCAAGCAAATGGAAAACAGAAAAAAGTTGGAGTTGCAATCCTAGTTTCTTACAAGACAGACTTTAAAACACCAAAGATCAAAAAAGACAAAGAAAGGCATTACATAATGGTAAAGGTCAATTCAACAAGAAGAGCTAACTATCCTAAATATATAAGCACCCGATAAAGGAGCACCCAGATTCATAAAGCAGGTTCTTAGAGACCTACAAAGAGACTTATACTCCCACACAATAATAGTGGGAGATTTTAACACCCCACTGACAATATTAGACAAATCATTGAGACAGAAAATGAACAAAGATATACAGGACTTGAATTCAGCTCTGGATCAAGTGGACCTGATAGATATCTACAGAAATCTCCACCCAAAATCAAGAGAATATACATTCTTCTCATCACCACATGGTACTTACTGTAAAATCAATCACATAATCAAAAGTAAAACACTCCTTAGCAAATGCAAAAGAATTGTAATCATAACAGTCTCTCAAATCACAGCACAATCAAATTAGAACTCAAAATTAAGAAACTCCCTTGAAACTACACAACCACATAGACATTGAACAACATGCTCCTGAAGGACTCCTGGGTAAATAACGGAATTAAGGCAGATATCAAGAAGTTCTTAGAAACTAATGAGAACAAAGAGGCAACATACCGGGACGTATGCTAAAACCATGTTAAGAGAGAAATCCATAGGACTAAATGGCTACATCAAAAAGCTAGAAATATCTCAAATCAACAACCTAACATGCCAACTAAAAGAACAAGAGAACCAAAGCAACCAAACCCCAAAGCTAGCAGAAGACAAGAAATAACCAAGATTAGAGCAGAACTGAAGGAGATAGAAACACAAAAAAACCTTCAAAAAAATCAATGAATCCAGGAGCTGATTTTTTGAAAAAATTAATAAAATAGATAAACCAGTAGCTAGACTAGTAAAGAAGAAAAGAGAGAAGAATCAAATAGATACAATCATAAATGATAAGGGGGATATCACCATGGACCCCACAGAAATACAAACAATCATCAGAGAATACTATAAACACCTCTATGCACAGAAACTAGAAAATCTAGAAGAAATGGATAAATTATTGGACATATAACACCCTCCCAAGACTGAACCAGGAAGACACTGAATCCCTGAATAAACAAATAATGAGTTCTGAAATGGAGGCAGAACTAATGAATAGCCTACTAACCAAAAAAAGCCCAGGACCAGATGAATTTACAGCTAACATTCTACCAGAGGTAGAAAGAAGAGCTGGTACCATTTTTACTGAAACTATTCCAAACAATTGAAAAGAAGAGACTCCTCCCCAATTCATTTTATGAACCCAGCATCATCCTGATATCAAAACCTGGCAGAAATACAACAAAAAAAGAAAACTTCAGGCCAATATCTCTGATGAAGATTGATGCAAAAATCCTCAATAAAATACTGGCAAATTGAATCCAGCTGCACATCAAAAAGCTTATCCACTATGATCAACTTGGTTTCATCCCCAGGATGCAAGAATGGTTTCACCATACACAAATCAATAAATGTGATTCATCACATAAACAGAACTAAAGACAAAAACCACAGGATTATCTCAATAGATGCAGAAAAGTCATTTGGAAAAAATTTTCATGTTAAAATCTCTCAGTAGACTAGATATTGAAAGAATGAACATAAATCGAAATATTAAGAACCATCTATGGAAAACCCAAAGCCAATGTCATACTGAATGGGCAAAAGCTGGAAACATTCCCCTTATAAACTGGCACAAGACAAGGATGCCCTCTCTCACCATTCCTATTCAACATAATACTGGAAGTTCTGGCCAGGACAATAAGGCAAAATTAAAAAAAAAAAAAAAGGGGGGGGGGGTAATTCAAATAGAAAGAGAGGAAGTCATATTGTCTTCGTTTGTAGATGACATGATCTTATACTTAGGAAACCTCATCCTCTCAGCCCAAAAGCTCCTTAAGCTAATATGCAACTGCAGTAATGTCTCAAGATACAAAATCAATGTGCAAAAATAACTAGTATTCCTACACCAACAACAGAAAAGCAGAGAGCGAAATCATGAATGAACTCCCACTCACAGTTGCTACAAAGAGAATAAAATACGTAGGAATACAGCTAACAAGAGAAGTGAAGGACCTCTTCAAGAGAACTACAAACCACTGCTCGAGAAAATTAGAGAGGACACAAACAATTGAAAAATATTCCATATTCATAAATAGAATCAATATCATGAAAATGGCCATATTTTCATGATAAAGCAATTTATAGATTGATTCAATGCTATTTCCATTAAACTACCATTGACATTTTTCACAGAATTAGAAAAGAAAACTATTTTAAAAATCATATGGAACGAAAAAAGAGTTCAAATAGCCAAGACAATCCTAAGAAAAAAGAACAAAGCTGGAGGCATCACGCTACCCAACTTCAAACTATACTACCAGGCTACAGTAACCAAAACAGCATGGTAGTAGTACAAGAACAGACACAGACCAATGGAACAGAACAGAGAACTCAGAAATAAGACCACACACCTACAATCATCTGATCTTCAACAGACCTGACAAAAACAAGCAATGGGGAAAGGATTCCCTATTTAATAAATGGATCTGGCAGAACTGGCTAGCCATATGCAGAAAATTGAAACTGGACTCCTTCCTTACACCTTATACAAAAATTAAGTTGGTCAGGCATGGTGGCTCACGCCTGTAACCCCAACACTTTGGGACGCCAGAGCAGGTGCATCACATGAGGACAGGAGTTTGAGACCAGCCTGACCAACACAGTGAAACCTTGTTTTTACTAAAACTACAAAAATTATCCAGGTGTGGTGGTGTACATCTGTAATCCCAGCTATTGGGAAGTCTGAAGCAAGAGAATCACTTGAACCTTGGAGGCAGAGGTTGCAGTGAGCCTAGATTGTGCCACTGCACTCCAGTCTGGGCTACAGAGTAAGACTCTGTCTGAAAAAAAAAAAAAAAAAAAAAAACAAATTAACCCAATATGGATTAAAAACTTAAATGTAAAACCCAAAACTATCAAAACCTTTGAAGAAAATCTAGGCAATGCCATTTAGGACAGATGCATGGGAAAAGATTTCATGACAAAAATGCCAAAAGCTATCATAATAAAAGCAAAAATTGACAAATGGGATTTAATTAAACTGAAGAGCTTCTGCACAGCAAAAGAAACTATCATCTGAGTGAACAGACAACTTACAGAATGGGAGAAAATGTTTGCAACCTATCCATCTGACAAAGGTCTAATATCCAGAGTCTACAAGGAACTTAAACATATTTACAAGAAAAAAAAATTAGAAAGTGGAGAAAGGACATGAACAGATACTTCTCGAAAGAAGACATTCGTGTGGCCAAAAAACATGAAAAAGTACTCAACAGCACTGATCATTAGAGAAGTGCAAATTAAAACCACAATGAGATACCATCTCACGCCAGTCAGAATGGCGATTATTAAAAAGTCAAGAAACAACAGATGCTAGCAAAGCCATGGAGAAATAGGAATATGTTTGTTTGTTTGGTTTGTTTGTTTGTTTGTTTGTTTGTTTGTTTGTTTGTTTTTGAGACGGAGTCTCACTCTTGTTGCCCAGGCTGGAGTGCAATTGCACGATCTCTGCTCACTGCAACCTTTGCCTCCCAGGTTCAAGCAATTCTCCTGCCTCAGCCTCCCGAGTAGCTGGGATTACAGGCACCTGCCATCACGCCTGGCAAATTTTTGTATTTTTTAGAAGAGACAAGGTTTCACCATGTTGGTCAGGCTGGTCTCAAACTCCTGACCTCGTGATCTGCCCGCCTCAGTCTCCCAAAGTGCTGGGATTACAAGTGTGAGCCACCACAGCCAGCCTGGAACATGTTTACACTATTGATGAGAATGTAAATTAGTTCAGCCATTGTGGAAGACACTGTGGCAATTCCTCAAAGATCTAGAGGCAGAAACACCATTTAACCCAGCAATTTCATTACTGGGTATATACCCAAAGGAATATAAATCATTCTATTATAAAGACACATGCACCCGTATGTTCATTGCAGCACTATTCACAATAGCAAAGACATGGAATCAACCCAAATGCCCATCAATAGTAGAGTGGATAAAGAAAATGTGATACATATACAAATGTGATACATATACACCATGAAATACTACGTATGCAGTCGTAAAAAGGAATGACTTTGCAGTGACATGGATGGAACTGGAAGCCATTATCCTCAGCAAACTAACACAGTAACAGAAAACAACACCACATGTTCTCACTTTTAAGTGGGAGCTGAACAATAAGAACACGTGGACACAGGGAGGGGAACAACACACACTGGGGCCTGTCGGGGGGACCAGGGAAGGGAGAGCACCAGGATAAACAGCTAATGTATGTGGGGCTTAATACTTAGCTGATGGGTTGATAGGTGCAGAGAACCACCATGGCACACTTTTACCTATGTAACAAACCTACACATCCTGCACATGTACCCCAGAACTTAAACTCTGAAGGAAAAAAGTGTTTTCATTGATAAAATAGCTCAATGTTTGCGATTCATACACACTGTGTTAAAAAAAAAAAAAAATCAAGAGTTATTCCAGAAAAGTAGTAAAAGATTCCAAGAAAAGGAAGATGGGATTTCATTTTCTGTGGCAGTTGGTTTCACCCATAACAAGTAAAAAAGTTAGAAAAAAAAGTCAGTGCTCCATTAGATTCTGATGCCTAAAATATCCTTCTTTGACCATCAAAGCTTTACTGGCATAAGAAATATTTATTTCTTTATCCAATAGTTAATATTATTTATATATTTATAATACTGTAAAATGCTATTTATTTAATTCTTACATCAAGCTCTAGACAAAGTGCAACAGCCCTACAGAATTAGTTATAAATTATCTAAACCTTGACAATGGGTATAAGAAACATACAATTACGTTACACCTCTTACTGTTCACAGCAAGCAAACAGTGGACATTGTTTAACATATATAGATATTATGTAAAATCAAAAATAAGAACCAATATTCAAATATATATATTTTTATATATGTTTATACTTACATATATATTTATATAAAAATATATATTTAAACATAAGCAACAAGTAGAGAGAGTGGACTCGACATATCAAATATAATATTACCAATATTATCTAGAGTTTATAAATTAAAATAGAAGTAAGGGCATACATATTTTTAAATAAATAAACTTAACTAACAGAAGAACTTAAATGGAAATGAAGGGGTAGAAAGTTTTACTATCATTTTTCGCTTTGTATATCTATAGCTTAAACAATTTACCATGTGTATTCATTATTTCAGTAATAAAAAATGTTTAAGTATTAGAAATAAATATAGGTGCTGCAAAATCACATTTTGCAAAAAATATATAGAGAGAGAAAGAGCTATAGTAGCAGATAAACAGAGAAGGACACAAAGTAGAAGATATACATGCAGGTGATATGCAATGATCAAATCAGGGTAACTGGACTATCCATAACCTCAAACATATGCCATTTATTTATTTTGAGAACAATCCAAATCTCATCCTCTAGCTATTTTGAAATATACTATAAATTATTGTTAATTATAGTCACCCTATTGTGCTATCGAATACTAGAACTGGCCAGGCATGGTGGCTAATGTGAAGCCGAGGTAGGCAGATCACTTTAGGCCAGAAGTTCGAGACTGGCATGGCCAATATGTTGAAAACCCTTCTTTACTAAAAATACAAAAAACTTCAGCCGGTTGTTGGGGGTCACCTCTGTACTGAGACATGAGAATCACTTGAACCCTGGAGGCAGAGGTTGCAGTGTGCCAAGATCGGGCCGCTGCACTTTAGCCTAGGTACAAGAGCAAGACTCTGTCAAAAAAATATATATATATATATGTACTAGAACTTATTCCTTCTACCTAACTGTAATTTTGTACCCATTACTCAACTTCTCTTCCTCTCCTCTTCCCCTGACCCTTCCGAGCCTCTAGTAACAACCATTCTGCTCACTGTCTTTACATACAACTATTATATATCAATAAAAAAATGAATAAAAGTTTCTAAAAACACATTCTAAATTGTTTTTATTTAAAAGTCTTTTAAGAAAACAAGAAGATACATATATCAATCAAAACGTTAATAGTGGTTATCTCCACCTGGTGGCAAAATGCAAGATTATATTAATTTTCTTATATGTTCCTATATATACACTTAACAAATTTGACATCATTAACATAAATTACTTTGTAAGTAAAAAAATATATATATATAGTACTTAAACTTGTTTTTTAAAAAAGGAGTAGGGTGGGAAAATGGCACAAAGAGATGAATCAACTTTTTAATAATGCATTTATTTTTACCTATTATATATATAAAATCACATTTATCAATATTATAAATACACATAAAAGTTTATTTTACTGTCTTTCAGAGTTCTGAAACATCTTAAGGAATCCTTAATCTGGTTTTTGTTTTGATTTTGAATCTATTTTATCTATAAGAATATTTCTCCAATTTTATGTCTGCAAGCAAATTCTATTATGGGTTGTAGAAATTTTATTGCAGATAATTTTTCACAATGCATTATTCTATGTATCAAGAAGAGCATGTGTATTTATGATATTTTTATTCCAACTCCCAAACATAATTAATTGCAACAAGATATTGATCTACAAAATATTCTTCCTTCTAAACACTTAAAAATTTTAACAGTAATGGAAGACAAATGCAATCTGTAAATGTAACCATGCACATAAATTGTATAAAATATATGCTATCATGTTAAATAATTTTTAAATGTGTTAATTAAAAAAATAAGATTAAGCAGTTACATACCAGTGCAACTCCTGCAGAATAACGAGTAATACACATCTTTCCAGGAAACGTTGCTCCCACGTAATCAGGATAATCCCTATAACTAAATAAATAAGTTTATATTTATAATTGATTTTAACAGACAATTTAAAAATGAGAATTCCTGCTAATAATTTAAGTCTGCAGTTCATAAAATCCAAATCTGAAGCAAATTGAGGTATGATCTTTCCATATGTTCTTAATTGTTTCAAATTTGCAATACCATTTAATATGACATATTGGTATTAATTAGATTAAATACTCTTGATATCTGAAACATATCCAATGGATCCAACATTTTAATGCCTTTATTGTTCTCATCACATCTGGCTATGTTTACCAAAGGTTTTGCTCCAATATTCTGATAAAAAATACTTTGTTGAGTGACAGTGACAAATCGTTTTAATGTATAGATTAAAATGTGTTGCTCCCAGGTAGTAAAGTTCAACAGTTTCCAATAGGAGTGCTTTATTGTTTCACACCTAAACATTATTATTTCAGCTTTGAGTAAGGGGCCATTTAAACTGTCATATAATAATAGCACTATTCTCAGAGCTTTACATCAACTAATCCATTTAATACTCAAAACAAACTAGTGAATATTATTTTTGTCCACATTGAGCAAATCAAATGTCAGATGGGAAGTATAAGTAACTCTTTCAAGGTAGCATGATTAATAGATCCTACTGAAGAATCTGAACTTAGGCAGTCTGAATCCGAGCCATATTCTCAACCACTAAGGTATAGAAGCTCCAAGCATTCACTGCCTTATTTAGAGCCCCCACCAAACAAGCCAGGATGTGAGTAAAGAAGCTTAAGAAGCTTGGTATTCAATTTTCAATTTGAAATGCCCTTTCTGTCTCAACTGCACTTCACTTCACAATCATACTGCCTCTCCACTACCTTTATTCTGTCTCTCTGAGATTGTTTATATCTAACCCTTCCAGCATTTGTTTCCAAGTATTTGTTCCTAATGCCCAATATTGGTTTTATGTTCCAACGTCTAAGTATTGTTTACACTCTTTCTCCCTACCACAAATACTTTAATAAGCCCTTTTTTTATAACTCAGACTTCCCCTAAAATTCTATGCATACTCCTGACCAACTCAGTAATATATTTTTTAATTCATACTGACATGTTTTGACGTGCCCATTCCACATCAAATCAGTTGTCAAGCTCTACTACCTTGTACTACCTTGCTTTGTCAGTGTTTGTTTCCTTTCCCTCCTCCTTCAAAGGTTCAGGTCCAGTTCTAACTATGAATTCCATACTCTATAAAAGGTAATAATATTAATCCTAAAGAAAAATCTAGCAGACTAAAATTTGGGGGTGGGAGAGACCTTCTACACTATACAGGAAACCCAAAAGAAAGAAGAAAAGATTAACAGATTTGACCATATGAAATGTAGAAGTTTTCATGTAGTGTTGGGAACTGAAAGCCTAAGGGTCGTGACCAACTTAGCATTCCCCTGGAGGCTATATGATTAAACAGCAAACTGTTCATCATGAATACAGAATGTGGGCAAACTCACATCTGTGCCTGCCAGCAGAAGGTATACTGAGGGCAGTCACTCCCTGGCACCGTGCTCCTTGAGGTTATCTACTGGAATATCTGGAGCCTACTGTTCAAAGAATGCAGTCATGCAGGCCTGCACTGAGTCAAGCGGCTGAGCACAACCACCCCCTTCTCCCTATCTCATTTACTCAATAAATACGAAGGGCTCTAGAAGCTTCTAGGGCTCAGGACCCCCGTTCACTAGAAGCAAGGAGTCCCCTGGCCCCTTCTTGCAAATATACTCTTTTGTCTTTGTCTTTATTCCTGCACTCATCCTCCTTTGTTCAGTCCAGCAAGGTCTGCTGAAATGTAGCAGAGAATAAAAAGTTTATAGAAAAATTATAGATATGGAAAAAGTATTTGTCATACAGATAAACAATAGTTAGTATCTGAGCATTCAAAAACCCTTACAGGCATCCAAATTGGTAAAGAGGAAGTCAAATTGTCACTGTTTGCTGATGATATGATCATTTACCTTGAAAATTCTAAAGACTCCTCCAGAAAGCTCCTAGATCTAATAAAAGAATTCAGCAAAGTTTCTAGATACAAGATTAATGTACACAAATCAGTAGTTCTTCTATACACCAACAGTGATCAAGCAGAGAATCAAATCAAGAACTCAACCCCTTTCACAATAGCTGCAAAAAAAATAAAATGCTTAGGAATATACTTAACCAAGGAGTAGAAAGATCTCTACAAGGAAAACTATAAAACACTGCTGAAAGAAATCATAGATGACACAAACAAATGGAAACACATCCCATGCTCATGGATGGATAGAATCAGTATTGTGAAAGTGATCATATTGCCAAAAGCAATCTATAAATTCAGTTCAAGTCCATCAAAATACCACCATCATTCTTCACAGAATTAGAAAAAAACAATTCTAAAATTCATATGGAACCTAAAAAGAGCCAACATAGCCAAAGTAAAACTAAGCAAAAAGAACTAATCTGGAGTCATCACACTAACTGATTTCAAATCATACTATAAGGCCATAGTCATCAAAATACCATGGTACTGGTATAAAAATAGGCACATAGGCCAATGGAACAGAATAGAGAACCCAAATACTTACAGCCAGCTGATCTTCAACAAAGCAAACAAAAACATAAAGTGGGGAGAAGACACCTATTCAACAAATGGTGCTGGGATAATTGGCTAGCCACATGCAGGAGAATAAAACTGGATCCTCATCTCTCACCTTATACAAAAATCAACTCAAGATGGATTAAGGACTTAAACCTAAGACCTGAAACTAAATATTCTAGAAGATAACGTTGGAAAACCCCTTCTAGATATTGGCTTAGGCAAGAATTTCATGACAAAGAACCCAAAAACAAATGAAATAAAAACAAAGATAAATAGTTGGGACTTAATTAAACTAAAGAGCTTTTGCACAGCAAAAGGAATAGTCAGCAGAGTAAACTGAAAACCCACAGAGTGGGAGAAAATCTTCCCAATTTATACATCTGACAAAGGACTAATATCCAGAACCTACAATGAACTCAAACAAATCAGTAAGACAAAAACAAACAATCCCATCAAAAAGTGGGCTAAGGACATAAATAGACAATTCTCAAAAGAAGATATGCAAATGGCCAACAAACTTATGGAAAAAATGCTCAACATCTCTAATGAGCAGGGAAATGCAAATTAAAACCATAATGCAAAACCACCTTATTCCTGCAATAAAGGCCATAATCAAAAAATCAAACAAACAGTGGATGTTGGTGTGGATGCAGTGATCAGGGAACATTTCTACACTGCTGGCGGGAATGTAAACTAGTACAGCCACTATGGAAAACAGTGTGAAGATTCCTTAAAGATCTAAAAGTAGAACTACCATTTGATCCAGCAATCCCACTACTGGGTATCTACCCAGAGAAAAAGAAGTCATTTTTTGAAAAAGATACTTACACATGCATGTTTATAGCAGCACAATTCACAACTGCAAAATCATGGAACCAACCCAAATGCCCATCAATTAACGAGCGGATAAAGAAACTGCAGCATTATTTATATATTCATATATATATATATGAATACTACTCAGCCATAAAAAGGAATGAATTAACAGCATTTGTGACGACCTGGATGAGATTGGAGACTATTATTCTAAGTGAAGTAACTCAGGAATGGAAAACCAAACATCATATGTTCTCCCCAAAATGTGGGAGCTACACTATGAGGCAAAGGCATAAGAATGATACAGGTGGTGGGGGCCAGCTACTCTGGAGGCTGAGGCAGGAGAATAGCATGAACCCAGGAGGCGGAGCTTGCAGTGAGCGGAAATCGCGCCACTGCACTCCAGCCTGGGCGACAGAGTGAGGCTCCGTCTCCAAAAAAAAAAATAGGAATGATACAATGGACTGTGGGGACTTGGGGGGAAGAGTGCGAGGTGGGGCGAGGGATAAAAGACTACAAATATGGTGCAGTGTATACAGTGTATACTCCCAGGTGATGGGTGCACCAAAATCTCGCACATCACCACTAAATAACTTACTCGTGTAACCAAATATCACCTGTACCCCAATAACTTATGGGGGAAAATATAAATATTAAAGATAATGAAATTATTTTTAACCCCTTACAAATTATAGGGAAGTAGTCGAACGACAAGAAAAGGCAGTTACAGAAGGACAGATACAAATGATCAACAAGCATTTGAAAAGATGCTCAAATCCACCAGTCATCAGAAAAGAAGCAAATTAAAACGACGACAATGACCTTAAGTTACATCCATCAGACTACCAAAGTTAAAAGAGGAATAACATTTATGGCTGGCCGAGATGTGAGGGAAAAATTAGTCTCACACAAGCGAAAGAAAACACTGACATACCAAACTTAAATACATATATAGACATGTATAGCTTTATTGAAAGACACTTGCTGGTTACTGCTAATAAACTTAATATGAATACAATTATAAATATATAGCTATAATTTATAATTAGAAAACTAACATTTTAAAATTACTCAGAAAATTCATTAGGATAAAACTTTTGTAACCACATTTACCAAGCCTTTGGTCAAAGCTCATATAAGAATATAAACCTCTCCGTGGTGTATATGTGATACATTTTCTTAATCCAGTCTGTCACTGATGGACATTTGGGTTGATTCCAAGTCTTTGCTATTGTGAATAGTGCTGCAATAAACATACGTGTGCATGTGTCTTTATAGCAGCATGATTTATAATCCTTTGGGTATATACCCAGTAATGGGATGGCTGGGTCATATGGTACATCTGGTTCTAGATCCTTGAGGAATTGCCATACTCTTTTCCATAATGGTTGAACTAGTTTACAATCCCACCAACAGTGTAAAAGTGTTCCTATTTCTCCACATCCTCTCCATAAAAAAGGATGAGTTTGCATCCTTTGTAGGGACATGGATGCAGCTGGAAACCATCATTCTTAGCAAACTATCACAAGAACAGAAAACTAAACACCGCATGTTCTCACTCATAGGTGGGAACTGAACAATGAGATTACTTGGACTCGGAAAGGGGAACATCACACACCGGGGCCTATCATGGGGAGGGGGGAGGGGGGAGGGGTTGCATTGGGAGTTATACCTGATATAAATGACGAATTGATGGGTGCTGACGAGTTGATGGCTGCAGCACACCAACATGGCACAAGTATACATATGTAACAAACCTGCACGTTATGCACATGTACCCTAGAACTTAAAGTATAATAATAGAAAAAGAAAAAAGAAAAAAAGAATATAAACCTCTCAAAATAAATCCCATCTCTTTAAGTAGTGGTTAAGCGTTTTGGCTCGAGAGATACAAACTGTGGGTTCAAACCTTAGGAGTACCACCAGATCCAAGAGTTTTGAGATGGTTTAACCTCTTGAAACTCTCAGTGTCTTCATTTATAAAAGTGTTATTAGCATAGAAATAAATGTTAGTAATGTCTTTTTATTGCCTGATAACTGGAAATTGAGCACAAAGCCTGAATAAAGCACATACTAAATAATCAAAGCACGGATATTCAGAAATGAATAATAATTCCTTACATTAAGCCACATAATTATCACAAATCTTTGTTTTCTTTCTAGGAATAATGAAACATTATTCTTACATTAGTAGATACGCAATATCATGAGGCCTTAGGTTAAGATAAGATTGTTTCCATTCTAAAAATCTTTTCAATAATTCATCTGCCTCGCCAACTGTAGAAATCTTATTTTCATCTGACCAAACTTCCAATGATGACAGCACAATAGTAACTTTAAATTGGGTAAACATCTAAAAACAGAAGAGATAAATACATGCATAATTACTATTTATGTTATCTTATAAAAACCCAGAAATTAATTCAATGTTTTTACAATCCCACACTCAGTTTATATGGATGGGTTAATTATCCAGGAATACCATATCAAGTTTAGGCAAATTATCATTTCAAAACAAAAATTATTTTAATATGAAAAGAAAAATACTTACTGAATTTGCAAGGCCAACAATTTCAATGACTTTACTTGTCACTATCATGCTATCAGAGCCCCAGTAATCATACTGAAAAACAGAATTAATTTTATTACATTTTATTTTATTTTATCTGTAATTTATTACAGAATTAATAAATTTTATTTATCTGTAATTTATTACAGAATTAATTAAATTACAGATTAATTTATTTTATCTGTAATTTATTACAGAATTAATTACATTTTATTTATCTGTAATTTATTACAGAATTAATTAAATTACAATTTATTAATTGTACTTAAGTACAATTTATTATATAGTATTTTTAAGATTCATTTCCATCTACTGTCAGAGGTATGAGGCTGCTTTGGGGTTCAACAGTTCAAAACAAAACATTAATAAGTGAAAAATGAATATAAACTGGATCCCTCACGCATTGCTGGTGGGAATGTAAAACGGTACAGCCACTCTGGAAAATAGTTTGGTAACTTCAACTTCTTTGAAATCAAAACAAAGAATGGATTTACTATATGGCTCAGCAATCTCACTTCTGAGCATTTATCTCAAAAAACTGATGCTCACACAAATACTTGTACATGAATGTCCATAACAGCTTTATTCATAATAGCTAAAAACTAGAAACAACTCATATGTCCTTCAATGGTTAAATGGTTAAATAAACTGTGGTACATTCCTACCATAAACTCAGCAATAAAAAGAAACAAATGTTGATATATGGAACTGCCTGGATAAACCTCAAGAAAATTATGCTCAGCATGAAAACATAATCTCAAAGGGATACAGACTGCTTGTAACTTTATGTGATATGTGTGAAATCACAAAGAAGGAGAATGGCTTAGTGGACACCAAGGGCTCAGAAGCGGGCAGGGGAGCAGGGGATTGGTGTGGCTCTAATGGGATCACATAGGAGACTCCTGTGGTGATGGTACTGTTGAGTATCTCGATTGTGGCAATGGTTATGGAAGGCTACCTATGTAATACCATTGCATAAAACTGTACACACATGCACACACACAAATGAGTGTGTGTATGTATACATACATATACGTCGCTCTTGAAATCTGAAAAACTAGATTGCAACTACATCAAACTGTACATATCCATAGACAAACTCTCTACAGTACATCACCTTGGATGTTCCACAGGAGCCTCAAATTATCCCAAAGTAAACTCATATCCAAAATTAAAATAAATATATTCAAAACTAAACTCATCATCTTCCTTCAAAAATCTGTTCCCACTTACATTTTCACCACTTTAGTGAACGGTATTATTATCTAACACATCCTACATTTATTACACTATATGCTCCATGAGAGCGGAAATTGTTCTGTTTTATTCACTGCTATATTCCCAATGGCTAGAACAGCAACTGTTATCTAGATGATGCTCAGTAAATTTGCTAAGTAAACAAATAAATCAATCAAATCAAGTTCTTCTAGTTCAACCCAATCAGTAACTTTTAAAGTTGTTCCTTTATTTTTATTCTTGATGCCACTAATTTATAAGTTTTCACCCTGATTATTAAAATAATCTCTTAAATGATTCCTCCCTCCCCAATTTTCCCACCAGCAATCTGGTCCCTACACTATTACCAAAATGATTACTTTAAGGTAAAATAGAAATATGTCACTCCCCTATTTAAAATATTTCAATGACACCTTCCCTCCTTACTGACCTCAGTACTTCCCTTTGTGGGCCCTGAATGATGGAGACTGCCCCCTACCATTGGAAACTGAGTATGTACTATGTACAGTTAAACAGACTGTCTTTTCAATAGCAACCATCTCCTGATCTGTTGGCTTTAATATACCTGAGTAATAATAAAACCTACATTTTAAAACACCCACTTGGATGGTCTTATAGTATAACAACTTACAGCTGTGTTTCCATGTCTGTCTCCGTAATTAAACTGTGTATATATAGAACCATATGCTTTCTACAATCATGGCAATGAATTTACTATGCCATAATTATAGATTTACAAATTATAAAGTCACTGAAGAAACTATGAATACTATGTTTGTTTGTTTGTTTTTTTGTTTTTGAGATGGAGTCTTCCTCTGTCACCCAGGCTGGAGAGCAGTGGTGTGATCTCGGCTCACTGCAACCTCCACCTCCCTTGTTCAAGCAGTTCTCCTGACTCAGTCTCCTGAGTAGCTGGGACTACAGGTGTGCACCACCACGCCTGGCTAATTTTTGTAGTTTTAGCAGAGATGAGGCTTCACCATGTTGGCCAGGCTGGTCTCAAACTCCTGACCTCAGGTGATCCACCCACCTCAGCTTCCCAAAGGACGGGGATTACAGGCATATACCACGCCCAACCAAGGGTTTTTTTATTAAAGAATATGTAAACATGTATAAGAACTTTAAAAAGTAATATTTAATCAGCATTATATGACTTGAAAACCTGGCAATTTGGACAAGCTTTTGAAACTACTCTCAAAATATATAACATAATCCAAAAACAGAAGAATTTTCATAATCCAAAATATTCCCTGGAAACTTAGTTGTATTTACCAGAAATACCTCAATTTTCTCTCAGCTACCTCAATGTCTCAATGTTCTCTTAAATGTTCCCTTTGCCCTTTTCCCTGTACTCTAATAAATCAAGTTATTTTCACATCTTTCTCCAAATCCCTCCTGGTCCCTGACCTTAACTCTGGCTTCCTGACAAGCTCTAAACCCTAGGAATAGAAATTGCTAATGAGGACTAGTCATACCCACTGTGGTGTTCCATAGGTATACACAAACAGCTGCTTATCATCAGAATAAAACCTAGAAAGTATATTTTTAATCTCTATTTTCTGAAATCTTTCAACTATTAGAAGAAATAAAGACATATCTAGTTGACCGCAAACTAAGTTATCACCCCAAGGTTCTGAAATTCAGAGGCCTCAGACTGTTTGTGGAAATTAGGAATCTCGAGGGACTCTTTTCATCAGGTAAACAATGGACTAGAATGGGCACCCCAGCAAAAACTACTAAAAAATATCTTGACTCATTAGTGAAAGTCATTCTAATAGATAGTTATACTATCATCACTTTTGTCCCAATAAATATTCTAGGGTAGAATGTTCCCTAGACTATATTCTGCTCTTCAAACTTCCCTAAAATAGAATTTCACTTCTACCAAAATCACCATTAAAAGGTAGTATGGATTGAGAGGGACTCTAGAAATGTGAAGTGCCAGGAAAAAAAAATACATTTTGTTCTGCAGTACTCTTATGTAAGTATTTCAAATAAAACATTTCTGACAAAACTAGTATTATTTTGACTATTTAGTTTCTCAGTTTGTACATTTTTCCACTATTGTCTCTATGACATGTGAGTAAGAACATTGGAATCTTTTAGTTTCTGTCTAGCTAGCTAGGGATAATCATACATTTGGATCAAATATTTCAAAGCAAAGAAAAAGCAAAACACATACCAAAGCTTTGTCCACCACAATATGCATTTCTAGATAAAGAGGAAATAAATCTGGAACAGCTGATTCTGACTAGAAAAAAGGAAAACCGCATATAATACATGAAAAATTTCGTAATTTTTTTACTTGAACTCTTCTGTAAAGCTATTACCACAGCACTTACAAGATATGCAGAGGTGTTTGCTTTATCAAATTGGTTAAAATCAATAAATAAAGTTTTAAGTTTTATGGCAACGTACTCAAGTAGTTAGAAGATTGCCCATGAAGTTATAACATCTATCTCAATATATTTACAACTTCCAGTTTATGAACTAAGAAAAAACACCTAGCATTTCCATCCACTTCATCTGCATATCAGAAGTAAACTTTTGCTTTAAAAACTATATGTGTGTTGAGGATTTTTTTTTCTTTTTTTGAGAGGGGGTCTCGCCTCATCGTCCAGGCTGGAGTGCAGTGGTGCAATCTCAGTTCACTTCAAGCTCTGCCTCCTGGGCTCACGCCATTCTCCTGTCTCAGCCTCCCAAGTAGCTGGGACTACAGGCACCCACCACCACGCCCGGCTAATTTTTTTTGTATTTGTAGTAGAGACGGGGTTTCACTGTGTTAACCAGGATGGTCTCAATCTCCTGACCTTGCAATCTGCCCGCCTCGGCCTCCCAAAGTGCTGGGATTACAGGCGTGAGCCACCACGCTCCTTTCTGTATTCGTGTCCTTTGCAATATGACTTTTCAGTGCCTCCCATCAAGAGGTGAGTTTATTTTTCCTCTCTCTCAATCTGGGCTGGGCTTTGTAACTTGCTTGAGTCAATAAAGGCAATAGAAGTGTTGTTTTGCCAATCTTGAGCCTAAGTCACCTTTCATACTGCCATTCCTGATCTTGGAATCCCTGCCTATACACATCTGGCCAGCCTGCCAGATGATAAGAGCAAATGGCCTATTCACGCCATTGCCCCAGAAAAACATACAAATAAAAAACAAGACAATGCTTGAGGGGGAAAAAAGCTGCTGGGTTTCTATAAGAGAGTATTGTGGTCCTTGAACTGACCCACCTACCATCCCATCTCACACATCCAGCTCATTGGCATCCATGAAGATAGAGGCCCATGTTCCTGGTGTGGCTTTCCCATGCCAGAGGAAGAAATACCAAATTTGTTCTCAAAGAATTATGGTTATATGTTTTGAGCTGTCCAGTGGCTCCCTAAAGGTTTTGCTCACAAGCTTTCCTTTGTTTCCTCCACCATGAAATTTCACAGGGTTGGAGTGGACTCCAAATATACTCCAGCATATTTCATACTGCCATTCCTGTATGAAATGGCAAGGCAAATATACTGGCTGGAGCCCTCAGAGCAAGGAAAAATGGACAAGAAAAGCAGAAGGCCCACTAAAAAGTCTAGGAAGAAAGTGGCTGGGTAAGGAAATGGGTGGAGAAATGAAAGCTTTGAAAACCTCAGGCATATACTGGGAAATCTAGAGGGCCACCCACGTGCCCAAGGCTGGACACATGCTCAGAAAAGACTTGAGAAGACACTAAGCTTTCTCCGTTGCCTGGCTTTCAGACATTGTACAAGCAAGAGTCAAGGCCAAGAGTTAGTTGTCAACATCTGGAATAAGTGTTGCATGTATATCCAAACCCAGAGTCAATCTGTAAAAACCAAGGAAGTCTTTTTTCTTTTTCGGCTCCAGTAATTTAAAGAAATCTCTATCAAATCACTAGGTGACTACTAGACAATATTGTTCACAAAATATTTCTTTACTTTAGAAAAGTCAGTAAACAAGCAAACAACTACAACCCACAGCAAGCAGTAACAACAGACCTTGCTGGGGAGTGAGGAAGAATCTGATTTCCAGCATTACCACATCAAAATACTCAAAATGTTCAAATTTCAACAACAAGAAAGTAGTATGGTCCATTCTCAGAAAATTACAAATAGAAATGGTACCTCTGGAAGCCCAGACATTGTACTTACTAGACAAAGAATGTAAATTAATTATCTTAAAGTACGTTCAAAAAGCTATGAAAAACTATGTAAAAAAGCTAAAGGAAAGCAGAAGAATGATACTTCACCAAAAAGAGAGTATCCATAAAAATACAGAAATTATAAAAAGGAAGTTGTGGAGCTGAAAAGTAAAATACATGAAAATTCACTAGGATTCAATAACATAGTTGAGCAAGCAGAAAAAAAGAATCAACAAACTTCAAAACAAATCAATCAAGATTATTCCATCTGAGGAGCACAATAAAAAAAGAATAAAGCTCTACCAGCAGAATTTGATGGCATGATGTCTTACAGGAAATCCTTTGCTCCAAGACATGGGCCCCTGGGCTTCCTGCCTTGGAAACACAGCAGTAGGCATCATGGTAAGGTGAAGAGCTTCCCCAGTGATGACCCTTCTAAATTGGTCCACCTCAAAGCTTTCATGGGATACAAGGCTGGCATGACACATCGTGTGGAAAGCTGGCCAGCTAGGACCCAAGGTGAACAGGAAGGAAGTGGTAGAGGCTGTGATCATTGTGAAGACACTGCCCATAGTGGTTGTAGGCATCCTGGGGTATATGGAAACCCCTCAAGGCCTCTGAATTTCCAAGACCATCTTTGTTGAGCACATTAGCAAAGAGTGCAAAAGGTGCTTCTATAGGAACTGGCATAAAGCTAAGTAGAAGGCCTTTACCAAGTAGTACAAGAAATGGCAGGGTGAGGATGACAAGAAGCAGCTGGAGAAGGACTTCAACAGCATGAAGAAGTACTGCCAAGTCATCCGCATCAATACCTACACCAGATGCACCTGCTTCCTTTATGTCAGAAGAAGACCCATGTGATGGAGATCCAGGTGAACAGAGGCACTGTGGCCGAGAAACTGGACTGGTTCCTGGAGAGGCTAGAGGACCAGGTACCTGTGAAACAAGTGTTTGGGCAGGACAAGATGATTGACATCAAATGGGTGACCAAGGGCAAAGGCTACAAAGAAGTCACCAGTCATTGGCATACCAACAAACTGCCCTACAAGACCCACTGAGGGCTGTGCAAGGTTGCCTATATTGGGGCATGGCATCCCGCCCATATGACCTTCTCTGTGGCATGTACTGGGCAGAAAGGCTACCATCATTGCACTGAGTTCAACAAGAAGATCTATAAGATCAGTCAGGGCTACTTCATCAAGGATGGCAAATTGATCAACGCCTCCACTGACTATGACCTGTCTGACAAGAGCATCAACCCTCTGGGTGGCTTTGTCCACTATGGTGAAGTGACCAACGACTTTGTCATGCTGAAGGGTTGTGTGGTGGGAGCTAAGAAGCAAGTGCTCATCCTCCACTAGTTTTGATGCAGACCAAGCAGTGGGCTCTGGAGAAGACTGATGTTAAGTTCATTGAGACTACCTTTAAATTTGGCCATGGCCACTTCCAAACCATGGAAAAGAAGCATTCATGGGACCACTCAAGAAAGACCAGATTGCAAAGGAAGAAGGAGCTTAACGCCTGGAACAGATTGTGCAGCTGATGGGATCTCAGTAGAAGTTATCTGACACTGAAAAAAAAGAGTGAAGAAAAATGAACAGAGCCTAAGAGACCTGTGGGACACCATCAAGCACATATATAAGAAGAGTTCCTAGCAGAAGAGAAGAAAGGGACAGAAAGAAAATTTGAAAAAGTAATGGGTGAAAACCTCCCCAATTTTATGAAAGACATGAATCTACACATCCAAAAGGCTTAACAAACTCCGAGGAGAATAAACTCAAAAGAATTCACACCAAAACATATTATAATCAAGTAGTCCAAAGTTAATGATAAAAAGAGAACCTTGAAACCAGCAAGATAAAAGCAATTCCTCACAAATGAGAGATCTTCAATAATATTAATATCTAATTTCTCATTAGAAACCAGGGAGGCCAGAGGCAGTGGGATGACATTTAAAGTGCTGGAGGGGAAAAAAACTGTCAAACAAGAATTCTACATCTGACAAAACTATCCTTCAAAAATAAAGGAGAAATTAAGACATTCCCAGATAAATAAAAACTGAAAAAGCTCATTGCTAGTAGACCTGCCTGCTTATTACAGGCCAAATGGTATCCCAGTAAAATTCATATGTTAAAGATCTAACCCCATTATATCACAGAATGAAGCTGTATTTGGAGACAGGGCCTTTAAAGAGGTAATCAGACTGAAAATTAGGTCATTAGGATGGGCTCTGATGCAATGTAACTGGTATCCTTCTAAGAGAAAATTAGAACACAAACACAGAAGGAAGACCTTGTGCAGACATAGGGAGAGGACAATTACTTATATGCCAAGCAGAGGGGCCTCAGAAGAAACCACAACTGGGTTAACACCTTGATCTCAAACTTCTAGGCTCCAGAACTGTGAAAAAATACATATTCTTGTTGTTTAAGCTACCCAGTCCATGGTAAAGTTATAGCAGCTGTAGTAAACTAATACACTGCCCTACAAGAAATGCCAAAGGTAGTCCTTCAGTTTAAAATGAAAGCACACAAAACAGTAACAAGAAGCAATAAAAGAAATTAAAAACACAGCAAAGGTAAATACATTGGTAACTATAGAAGATATTATTATTGCTGGGTGCAGTGGCTCACACTTATACTTCTGACACTCTGGAAGGCCAAAATGGGAGAACTACTTGAGTCCAGGAGTTTGATACCAGCCTGGGCAACCAAGGAAGACAGAGTCTCTACAAATAAACAAATTAGCTGGGCATGGTGGCACATGCCTGTGGTCCCAGCTAATTGGGAGGCAGAGGCAGGAGGATCACCTGTGCTTAGGAGGTAAAGGATGCATGCAGTAAGCCGTGATCACAGCACCAGCACTGCACTCCAGCCTGGATGACAGAGTAAGACCCTGCCTCAAAAAAAAAAAAAAAAAGATATGATTATTATATTTTTGGTTTGTTGTTCCTCATTTTTCCCCAAATTATTTAAAAGAAAATGTATCACACAATAATTATTAAGCTATTGTACATTGTATCATCATTAACATACCTTAATGTATTAGATAATTTATGATAATAAAAACATATAAAAGACAAAGCTGTATAGAAACAGCATTTTGTATACTATAGAGACTAAGTTGGTATTAATTCAAACTATGATTGTTATAAATTTAAGATGTTATTGTAATATACAGAGAAACCACTAAGAAAGTAACCAAAAATACATGAAGAAAATAAATGAGAAGGGAATCAAAATGACATACTAGAAAAAAAATCAACTAAACAAAAGAAGGCAGTAATAGAGAAACTGAGACAAAAAAAGATATAAGACATATAGAAAACAATTAGCAAATGTCTAATTAAGTCTTTATTGAGCCCAGGAGGCAGAGGTTGCAGTGAGTCGAGATCCACAACTGGTGCTGTGTATGGCTTAGACATCTCTTTTCCTGAATCTACTGCCACACTGCTCTTTATATTTATCGTGTCATCTTGCTTCTGCACATCAAGGAAAACCCTACTACTTCAGAAATTAATCCATCCATTGACTCTTCTACTGGTATAAGCAACTACATCTTGAGTCTCTCAGTTCAGGAAGCCTCACGTTTGGCCTCTGTCAATGTAATGCTATTGTCACACAAAGGTAGAGCTCTACTGCCTCTGTTACTACCATTATTGCCACTTTGCTCTATGCATCCATCCAGGCTATTGAAATTCTTGACACAGATTACCATAAATTACAATGACATGCGGTAACTAAGAAAACATATGAGGACAATTTGATTTCCTCTTTTCCTATTGGAATATGCTTTATTTCTCTCTCTTGTCTGATTGCCCTGGCTAGAATTTCAAATACTATGTTGAATAGGAGTGATGCCAGAGGGCATCCTTGTGCTGGTTTTCAAAGGGAATGCTTCCAGTTTTTACCCATTCATTATGATATTGGCTGTGAGTGTGTCATAACTAGCTCTTATTATTTTGAGATACATTCCATCAATACCTAGTTTATTGAGAGCTTTTAGCATGTAGGGGTATTGAATTTTATCAAAGGCCTTTTCTGCATCTATTGAGATAATCAGAATGGGAGAAAATCTTTGCAATCTACCCATCTGACAAAGGGCTAATATCCAGAATCTACAAAAAACTTAAACAAATTTACAAAAAAAAAAAAAAACATCAAAAAGCGGGTGAAGAGTTTGAACAGACACTTCTCAAAAGAAGATATTTATGCAGCCAACAAACATATGAAAAAAAAAAACCTCATCATCACTGGTCATTAAGAGAAATGCAAATCAAAACCACAATGAGATACCATCTCATGCCAGTTAGAATGGTAATCATTAAAAAGTCAGGAAACAGCAGATGCTGGAAAGGATGTGGAGAAATAGGAAGGCTTTTACACTGTTGGTGGGACAGTAAATTAGTTCAACCATTGTGAAAGACAGTGTGGCAATTCCTCAAGGATCTAGAACCAAAAATACCATTTGACCCAGCAATCCCATTACTGAGCATATACCCAAAGGATAACAAATCATTCTACTGTAAAGACACATGTACACATATGTTTATTGCAGCACTGTTCACAATAGCAAAGACTTGGAACCAACCCAAATGTCCATCAATGATAGACTGGATAAAGAAAATGTGGCACATATACACCATGGAATATTATGCAGCCATAAAAAAGGATGCGTTCATGTCCTTTGCAGGGACATTGATAAAGCTGGAAACCATCATCCTCAGCAAACTAACACAAGAACAGAAAACCAAAGACCACATGTTCTCACTCACAAGTGGGAGATGAACAATGAGAACACACGGACACAGGTAGGAGAATATCACATACTGGGGTCTGTCGAGGGGGTTGGGGGTAGGGAAGGGATAGCATTAGGAGAAATACCTAATGTAGATGATGGGTTGATGGGTACAGCAAACCACCATGGCACGTGTATACCTATGTAACAAAACCTGCACATTCTCACGTGTACCCAAGAACTTAAAGTATAATTATATGTGTGTATACACACACACACACATACACATACATATATATGAGAAACTTTCTGTCTGTCTTTCATTTAGCTGTTTTTCTTTCCTTCAACACTTGTCCAGACAAACGATGATATCTGTGGGAATCATCGTTTCCCAATATCCCACACTATCTGTGGGAATCTTCCCAGCTTTCCAGATCATGCCACTTTCCAAATGATACAAATGCAATTTGGCTGACATATGTGCTCAAATAACTTTATTGTAGTAATTATCACTTCACTGTAAAATAAATATGTGAAAACTTCCTGGTTTTCAAAGGAAACCCAAAGATAAATCTGAGACAGGATTTATATGTAGATAATTTACTAAGAAAGTTCTCCCAGGAGAGACCAGTTAATGAGTGGGAGAAGCAGTATTAGGATCAGGAGGAATCCACACACAGAGTGTGCTCTCAGACACAGTCCCACAGAGAAAGTCTGGTCTGTAAGTTGTGCTACAGAGTTGTCCTGACCTGTAACAAGAAACTGAGCTCACCCTTTCCCACACTGGTGAGGTGCTGGCTAAGGACCACCCTGGGGAAATGTAAATCTCTAGCAGTTATGTTTACTTTGCCATCTGGGCAAAGCAGTTTCAGTTGGCTGAAGGGCAGCCCACATAAAAAAGAGTTACAAGTGGCACATGTTCAAAGTAAAGGCATAAACAAAGACAGGGTGTCCCACCCTCCTGTACCATGCCCACAAAAATATACTAGAAAGGAATGTGAGGGGATCTGGGCAGGGCACTGACATTGTTCACTACGCTGGGTCATCTCAGTCATTGCAAATTAGAAATTCTTACAAGGCAAGAAAAAAGAGTTCATCTAGTTCACAAACATTATTTGAAATTATATACATGTATTTGCTAGCACTGAAAACTCTGGCACTGCACTCTCATTTGGACCCTGTATTATTTAAGATTTAGGATTGCCATCCACACAGAGACAGAATATAATAGTGAATTAAACAAACTTAGAGTCTATTTCTCTCTCACGTAAATTTGTGAAGAGGTATGGTAGTTCCATTCTGAAAATTCTTCAAAAGCAAGGCTCATTTCACCTTGTTTCTCTGCTACATGTTTGGCATCAGCCTCATCCTTGTGGACCGTAATATGTCACTATGTCCACACTCCAGTCAGCAGAAAAGAGAAAGAAGATAAAACCCCTCCTTTTAATATTCAAGCCAGAAGTAACACATATTATGCTTGCTCGCATGTCATTGGCCATAATTTTGTCACATTGCCCTACCTAAGAGGCAAGGGAGGTTGAGAAATACAGTCTTAATTTATATGCCCAGCTAAATTCTGAGGTTTGGTGTTTGTTGTTGTTGTTGTTGTTGTTTGTTTTTTGTTTTTTTGAGATGGAGTCTTGCCCTGTCACCCAGGCTGGAGTGCAGTGGTGTGATCTCGGCTCACTGCAACCTCCATCTCCCAGTTTCAAGCAATTCTTTGGCCTCAGCCTCCCGAGTAGTTGGGATTACAGGCATCTGCCACCACACCTGACTAAGTTTTGTATTTTTAGTGGAGAAGGGGTTTCACCTTGTTGGCAAGACTGGTCTTGAACTCCTGACCTCAGGTGATCTGCGCACCTTGGGTTCCCAAAGTGCTGGGATTACAGGCATGAGCCACTATGCCTGGCCTGGTGTTTTTTTCTTTACAGAAAACAGGGAGAGCATATACCGGAAACAATGAATACTGCCACACACTCTTGTATAAACTATGCATACTGATGCCAATGTTACTTGCCATAAAAATTTTCTCTTTCACAATTGCTTTTGTAAACACCAACACATGCAGTTACATAGTGTGTTCACTGAACAATTTACATGACCATAATCAGCAATTCTGCTTATGACATTTTAATTATATCTATGATTTAATTAATGCTGACTCATTGGTCATGAATATAACCTTTAAAATTATTGACTTGATTAACTTCCAGACATGTAGAAGCAAAAGCAGGGACTGAGTTTTTAAAGTTTATATTGCATATATTGCATATTCCCTGCATATACAAGAGGGGATTTTTGGAAAGTAATAAGAATGTAACAAACAAAATAAGAACTAAAATAAAGTGGATCATAAAAAGTAAATGGTAGATTGGTGCAATGAGAAAAAGGTGATGTATGGTTTCAAGGAAATTGTTAGGTAACAGAAAGATGAGCAGCCAGGCACGGTGGCTCACGCCTGTAATCTCAACATTTTGGGAGATTGAGGTGGGTGGATCATTTGAACCTAGGAGTTTGAGACCAGCATGGTAACATGGTGAGACTCTGTCTCTATAAAAAATTAGTCTGGTGTGGTGGTGCATGTCTGTGGTTGCAGCTACTCAGGAGACTGAGGTGTGATTGCTTGAGCCCAGAAGGCAGAGGTTGCAGCAAGCCATGATCTGTCCACTGCATTCCAACCTGAGTGACAGAGTGAGAAAAAAAAAAAAAAGATAAGATGTTCACAAGGAAAGGATATTTACTACAATTGTACAGTGGGCTCATAAATTTATTTTTAAAACAAATTAAATGGAAGTAATAACTGCTTTAAAAGTAGTAACAAAACATATACAACTCACTTGTTCACTTATAAAAATGTTGTCATCCATGGGGTGTTCTTCCAGGCTTCTGTTATTTTCACTAAAAATTGCAATATCATTGTCTTCATTCTCTAATTTGTAAATAACATGCTGAAATTCAACTGCAGATTCCAGAGGCTCAATTGCATAAGAAACATTTTCAAATTGCAGTATTCCTCTGTGAAATTATGAATACGATTTTAAGTGCTTTTACTCAAATCTATATAATGGATTTCTGACAAAATCCAAAAGAAAAAAGTAAAACATTTTGAGTCCAGTATTTTGATCTGAATTCCATCTTAGAAATGACTCTGAAGAGACAAAAGATTTCCCTAATCCACAAAACCCATTTTCTATTTCATTTCTGTATAGTTGTAAGAGCAGCACAAGTTACTTAATCAATTGCTAGTTACACAGTATATAGCATAACAGTAATTGAATAATTCTATTGTTTTCCAAGTCAGTGTCTCAATTAAAACAATTGCAAACAGAAATCATGATGACTTTCTCTCTGGTTTGCCATGCTTTTGAAAAATGATTATACTGCATATATGACAAATATATACAGTGAGAAACTTTACTTTTAAAAATAAAATTTGGCAGAATTATGAAATATTTACTACTTTTGCTTATATACTCTTGAATAAGAAATTAAAAGCAAGATTTTTAAAGAGTAAATGACTTGTATCACTATTTTTCTCTGAATACAGGTAACAGCCTAAGTCAATACTCCCTAAAAAACAAATTTCAGATCGAAATTTCAGGGTTCTGTGTAGGAAGCACTGAAGAAGAATATTTGTGAAAACAAGCATCCTACACTACAAAATGAAGGTGGAAAATTTCCTGACAGAATGGAAAACTCCCTAAGCCCTAAGGAGGAAACCCAATAATTCTTGAAGAGCTCAAGATAATTAATATCATTAGAAAAATGAGTATTTTTATGAGTACTAAAAATTGTTTATATATAATTTGCCTTCTCAGTCAGAAGATGATTTCCTTGAGAAAAAGCATATCTTGTTTATCTTTATATCTCCAACACTAAAATACATGGTGGATGACATAAACACATTTTCAGTCCAGTATTTTGACCCAAACCTGTCTTAGAGATGACTGTGAGAAGACAAAAGATTACCCTAATCTGCAAAACCAACTCTCCATTTCACTTCTTTATAGTTATAAAAGCAACAGAAATTACCTACACAACTGCTAAGTGTGCAAGCATACAGCATTACAGTGATTAATTTCCCTGTTTTCCAAGACAGTGACTGAGCTGTCCTAAACCTAGCTTCTCCAACACTTGTAGTCAAACACGTTCAATGGTCTTTTCTGTAGTCAAGGAAACATAAGACATAGAGCAAGGAGACTAGGAAATCTAAACCACTGGAAAGGTTAGAAATGTTTCTGATCGGTGAGGAAAGTGAGGAGAAATAAGAGAATTGGAAACATGTTCAGAGGGGGTATCATTAAATAATGTCCACATAGGAATCCTCCTTCAGCCCCACACTTAATACAAAGAGAACAAATTCATTGCAGCCAAATATCATAACTATGGTGTTTTGTAATCAACAATAGAAAACAACCTCAGTCCAGAGCACGTGCTGAGTGTGACCATGGAATCTGGATATCCTTCAATATTTCCTTGATAGTAGCATTGAGTCTAGGAAAGAAAAAAAGTAAAGTAGTTACT